>NC_068302.1:20334787-20542287 GCF_025860055.1 Xyrauchen texanus | reverse complement strand
GGCAATGCTACCAAATAATAACAAAGTGTATGTAAACTTCTGACCCTCTGGGAATGTGATGAAAGAAATAAAAGCTGAAATACAACGGTGGCCAAAAGTTTGGAATAATGGACAGATTTTGCTGTTTCAGAAGGAAATTGGTACTTTAATTCACCAAAGTGGCATTCAGCAGATCACAAAGTATAGTCAGGACATTAATGATGTAAAAAAAACAGCACCATCACTATTTGAAAAAGTTATTTTTGATCAAATCTAGGCAGTTCCCATTTCCAGCAGCCATCACTCCAACTTCTTATCCTTGAGTAATCATGATGCATTGCTAATTTGGGAGTAGAAAATCACTTGCCATTATATCAAACACTTCTGAAAGCTATTTGGTTCTTTAAATGAAGCTTAACATTGTCTTTTGTGTTTGTTTTTGAGTTGCCACAGTATGCAACAGACTGGCATGTCTTAAGGTCTATTTTAGGTCATAAATGACAAAAAAGAAACAGCTTTCTCTATAAACTCATCAGTCAACCATTGCTTTGAGGAATGAAGGCAATACAATGCTTGAAATTGCCAAAAAACGATTTCACACAAACGTGTACACTATAGTCTTCAAAGACAAAGGTTAACTTGCTCTAACAAGGACAGAAAAGATGTGGATGGCCAGATGTGCAACTAAACAAGAGGATAAGTACATCAGAGTCTCTATCCACATGCTGGGAGTCTTGTGTCTCGTGCGGTGTCATGCAAAGCGAGCCATGTGATAAGATGCGTAGATTGACTGTCTAAGAAGCACAGGCAACTGAGACTTAACCTACACCACCCTGATTGAGGTGAGTAACCGTGCCACCACGAGGACATACTAAGTGGGAACTGGGCATTCCAAATTGGGAGGAAAAAAAAATCATGTGATGTGATTATGCTCAGAAATACAATTTTGTCTGCACAGAGTTGTTCTTACAACTTAAATGGTCTGCACTTATATAGTGCCTTTTTAACCTTAGCGGTTACCAAAGCAGTGTGTGACACCAATTACGGCAAAGATGCCATGCAATGTGCAAGCCTGCCATTGGGAGTAACTTGGGGTTCAGTGTCTTGCCCAAGAACTCTTCGGCAAGTGGAGTCATGTTATATACCTGTGTAAATGCTGAAAGTACGGGTATTTCAAAGTAAGGAACTTATTTTGTAGAGAGCAAAAAAGAAACAAGCATTTGTGAGGTTTATATGAAATTAGTTTTGTGCTTTTCAATTCAAATAAATGTTTAAAAGGGTCATATTATGAAAAATTTAAAAATTCAATTGAAAAAACATTTAATGTACTATTAACTAAGGTAAATAAACTCCCTCCAAAGTCTAATTACTGAAACTAAGCTGCAAAAACAGCTTGTTTTGAAATATGAGACTGTGTTCAGGGTTGGGGTGTAATGCAATACATGTAATGGGATTATGTATTTAAAATACAAAATATAAGTAACTATTCCACTACAGTTACAATTTAAATAATTGGTATTTAGAATATAGTAACATTCAAAAAGTATTTTAATTACTGAAGAGATTTCTTTGCATTTTATTGTCATTTGTTTCATTTAATATTTAGTCCTTTCAGATGGAAAACATATATACATATAAATGATGCGACCCAAAGTGCATTTGAACAGCGGTGAAACAATTTCTTATGATGTGTTACATTCATACGAGCAGACAGAGAAGTAAGTTTGAAGTAAGTTTGGAGCAGAAGAAATAGAAATAAACCTTGTGTAAATTGTCAGTTTTCCGCTAAGCTAAAATGCTATTTCTAGCCATTTTACATGCACATGTTACCAGACACGATCATATTTTTATCAAGAAAATTCACGTTGGATCGAAATGTCTTTTTTTCTAGTAAGACCTTTGATATTAGGGCAAAAATTATATTCTTGATAATCATTTTTGTATTGTTTTCCAGTAAAAATATCTAAAAATCCATAAAACAAGATAAATTAGATGCATCTTGTTTTACAAACAACACTGCTTAAGATATTTATGTTTTTCAGAAAATGTATTTTTAACATGTGTATTTTGTCTTACTGCACTGGGAGAGTTTTTATAGTCAAAACAAGTGAAAAAAATTGACCAGTGCTGAAGAAGTAATCCAAAGTATTTAGAATACGTTACTGACCTTGATTAATGTAACGGAATACATTACAAATTACATTTTACAGCATGTATTCTGTAATCTGTAGTGGAATACATTTCAAAAGTAACTCTTCCAACACTGACTATGTAACAGAACAGATTGTACATTAACACATCACCTGCATTTATGCATAAATTATGCGTATTTGGTTTTCAGCAGCTTGGCAGACCTAGTCATGATGGGCCATCCCACTATTATTCCCCATATAGTTTTTAACTATAAAAGAAAGATTCTGTCCACAAATGGATCCCAGCATTTAAAATGAGTGGTATATTCATTCTTAACTGTTATGAATAGAGGAAGAGGCAAACGGGAGGTGTGGATCCAAAAGCGGAACTTTATTATAGGCAACTAAAATAACATAAAAACACAGCAACAAAAGAAAACATCCACAATGGGAAAACAGAGACTGAATCTTGAAAGGACACACGGACATCTACAAGGGGCACAGGAACCTCGAACGAGTGAGTAGTCACAGGAAACAAGGAGCTAACACATACAATGATCGACAAGGAGTGGAAAACACACAGGGTTTATATACACAGACACAGGAGGATCACAAACGACAAACAGGTGCAAACAATGACACAATAATGGCAGTGAGAAGATCTGGGAATTGTGGGAAGTGTAGTTTTTCACAAGAACAGTGAGACTCGGGGCGGACAACAGGGAAAACGTGACATGGAATATGAACGGTGAAACGGAAAACACGGGACAGACAACAAGGAATGGTAACATAACCCCCCTCAAAAGGACCGGATTCCAGATGGTCCTGAAAAACACAAGAATAACAAAACCAACCAAATGTTCAAGGAGAGAGGGGCTAGAACTGGGGTGAACAGACAGACCAAAGGGGGCACAGAGACAGTCCACTGAGGAACAAGGGGCGGACAGGCAGACCAGGGAGGCCGAGAGGGCAGACAGGCAGTCCATGGGGGAGTGAGACGGGGCCAGGGTCAGGTGGCCTGGGGGGCATCCACCGGGTAGGGACTGGTTTAGGTGGTCTAGGAGGCAGCCACGCTATGGGAACAGGTTTGGGTGGCCCGGGAGCTGGCCAAAGGGCACGGGTCGGTTCAGGGGACCTGGGAGGTGGCCACAGGACAGAGGCTGGTTGAGGTGGCCTAGGAGGTGGCCGTAGGGCAAGGACCGGTTCAGGGGGCCTGTGAGGAGGAGTGGCCACTGAGGGAGCCAGCGGAGCCGCGTGAGGCGGAGCCGAGGGAGGCGATGGCTTAGAAGGCTCAGAAGGCGGAGCTGAGGGAGCCACTGGAGGCGGAGCCGGGGGAGGCTCAGGAGGTGGAACTGAAGGAGGCTCTGGAGGCGGAGCTGTGGGAGGCTCGGGAGGTTCAGGAGGTGGAGCTGAAGGAGGCTCAGGAGGCAGAGCCGAGGGAGGTTCTGGAGGCGGAGCTGAGTGAGGCTCAGGAGGCAGAGCCGAGGAAGGCGGAGCCGAGGAATGCTCGGGAGGCTCAGGAGGCTGAGCCAAGGAAGTCTCAGGAGGCGGAACCGTGGTGGGCGGAGCCAAGGAGGGCTTTGGAGGCGGAGCCATAGAAGGCTTGGGAGACGGCGCCGTGGAAGGCGTAGGCTGTGCCGAGGGGGGCTCAGGAGGCGGAGCCGTGGAAGGCTCAGGAGACGGAGCCGAGGGAGATGGCGCCGTAGGAGGTTTCAGAGGCAGAGCCCTAGAAGGCTCTGGAGGTGGAGCCGAGGGAGGTGGCGCCGTAGGAGGTTTCAGAGGCGGAGCCCTAGAAGGCTCTGGAGTCTCTGGGAGCGGAGCCGTAGGAGGCTCGGGAGGCTCTGGGAGCAGAGCCGTAGGAGGCTCAGGAGGCGGAGCCATAGGGGGCTCGGGAGGCAGAGCCCTAGAAAGCTCTGGAGTCTCTGAGAGCAGAGCCGTAGGAGGCTCAGGAGGCTGAGCCGTAGGAGGCTCGAGAGGAGCCCTGGGAGGCTCGAGAGACTTGGGAGGTGGAGTCCTGGAAGGCTCGAGAGGCGGAGCCCTGGAAGGCTCGAGAGGCTTGAGAGGCGGAGCCCTGGAAGGCTTGAGAGACTTGGGAGGCGGAGCCCTGGGAGGCTCGGGAGGAGGAGCCCTGGGAGGCGGAGCCCTGGGAGCCAGCGCCTGTAGCCATGACCTCTTGGACGGTCATGGCTACAGGCGCTGGCTCAGGGACAGTCGAGGCTACAGGCGCTGGCTCAGGGACGGTCGAGGCTACAGGCGCTGGCTCACTGACATCGGGGGCTAATGGCTCTTGCTGGTTGACCGGGGCTGACGAGGGCTCAGGCTCGTTGACCGTGGCTGACGAGGGCTCAGGCTCGCTCACAGCGACAGGCGTGGACGCAGGCTCGCTCACAGTGACAGGCGTGGACGCAGGCTCGCTCACAGTGAGAGGCGTGGACGCAGGCTCGCTCACAGTGACAGGCATGGGTGCAGGCTCGCAGACCGGGGCAGGCGTGGGCTCTGGCTCGCAGACCGGGGCAGGCGTGGGCCGGAAGCCCATTTTCTCTTCCTCCTCCGGGCAGACGAAGTGGACCGCGCTGGTTCGTGGAAAGTGACTGGCGTGGGGGTGAGCTCGCTGACAGATGGGGCTGGTGTGACAGGAAGTGCCATGGGTGACTGGAGAGTCACCACTGAGGGAGGAGAGGTAGGGTCCTCCTCAGCGGCGCCCACGGTGAACGGTGAGCCACTGACCAGTAAAGTTACCTCCATGAAGTCGCGGAGCTTCCAGTAGCGCGTTGCCGGTGGCAACCACTCTTTTAGCCAGTCATTAAGGTTGTTCCTGAAGAAGACCACAAGGGAAGAGTCAGGGAAGTCCGAAACGCTTGCCAGAACGAGGAAGTCGCGGATGTGGTCTTCTACCGGTCGGTCCCCTTGTTTTAGGCAGAGCAGCCGGTAGCTTGCCTGTTGTACCGCTGGATCCATAGTGGGTCGATCGAGGAAGAGGCAAACGGGAGGTGTGGATCCAAACGCAGAACTTTATTATAGGCAACTAAAATAACATAAAAACACAGGAACAAAAGAAAACATCCACAATGGGAAAACAGAGACTGAATCTTGAAAGGACACGCGGACATCTACAAGGGGCACAGGAACCTCGAACGAGTAAGTAGTCACAGGAAACATGGGCAGGAAACAAGGAGCTAACACATACAACGATCGACAAGGAGTGGAAAACACACAGGGTTTATATACACAGACACAGGAGGATCACAATCGACAAACAGGTGCAAACAATGACACAATAATGGCAGTGAGAAGATCTGGGAATTGTGGGAAGTGTAGTTTTTCACAAGGACAGTGAGACTCGGGACGGACAACAGGGAAAACGTGACATGGAATATGAACGGTGAAACGGAAAACACGGGACAGACAATGAGGAATGGTAACACTTAACAATATACCTCTTCACAACAATCTGTTCTTGTCCACAATATAATCTCACAATATTATACAGGCTTTGCAAAGAGGCTGTTTCTGGAAGATGAGGCAGCGCAAACAATTTTGGAACCGCAATGAAACCCATAAGCTGTAAGTAAGTCTTGTTTCATATCTCACATGTGAAAGAGGCCATTTACATAGAAGTCTTAAAGGAATATTCCAGTTTCAATATAAGTAAAGCTCTATCGACAGCATTTGTGGCATAATGTTGATTAGCACAAAAAAAATGTCATCTTGTCCATCCTTTGCTTAAAAAAAAAAGAAAAGAAAAATCTGAGTTTGAATGAGGCACTTGCAATCGCAGTCAATGGGGCCAATCTGTAAATGTTAAAATACTCGCTTTTTCCAAAGGTTGTCATCAACATTACGCCGCAAATGCTGTTGATAGAGCTTAACTTGTATTAAACCCAAAATATTCCTTTAAAAATACAGCAGCAAAAAAATAACACAGAAAAGTTGATGGTGCAGGAGACCAGACGTTCTCAGTTATGTGATTGTAGAAATGTGCTATTTGTTGTCAGTCATGTTTAACATATTTAGAGTGAAAGTGTTTAATTACAGGGAAATATCAAGATAAAACTAGCAATACTCTGTCACATTGCGGCGCTCATGAATGTCAAGCACCATATGTGGAATAAACCATATGGTCTATTCAAATTTGGTCTGTATTTTGTCAGCACCAAAGAAATTGTGTATCTTATACTTAAAATAAATTTCTAAATAGTCTTGCCAGCTTATTTTCTTGAAATTATAAAAAAAATAAACTGGCACAACTGCAGACCGGTTCTCTACCCCAGCAGAGAGTCCATCTTTGTTTGTGAGAAGCATTTAGCAGTTCAGTCATTATGAGATCCACAGTGCCTCTCTCCAGCCCCTCAAAGCTGGAAAGCTGAGAGTCATTAATGGAGGAATTCAGAGGCCCTGAAATCACACATCTCATCACCCCTCCCACCCCAAAAAAACAAGACCAGAAAAAAAAACAGACATGAGAAGCAGACGAAGAAGAAAAAGGTGTTTATTTTCCAGCGTTGGAAACTGTTGAATAACTGATCAGCAATGGCAGGCTGACATTTCAATAGTAACACCCAAAGGAGCATTACATTACAGTGACTGCTGCCATCAGCCAGGAGCGAAGTCAAAGCTCGAACAAAGCTTGGAGGCTTAAGTGCAGTTATCAAGTGCCAGAGAGTGATGGAATAATACGTATCCTCAAAAATCAGCAAGACTAAAAGAAAACTGTCAAGGGTGAAGTACAAAACTGCCATTGTCTGTAGTGTGTAACTGATGTATGCTGGTGGTGACTAAAGCAAGCAAATGAATTAATTTGCTTCAGCAACCATACAGTATGTGATGAGTATGCCCAACATAACATGGAACCACATGGTACCCATAACCAAATGCAGCGATAACAAAGAGATTTACTGAAGCATTTCAGCCAACTTTAGAAATGTGAATGAGGTAGAGACGTTTTTCACCCTGCTGGAAAATATTTTGGAACATGGTAACTGGTTTCTAGCTGGTCCAAGCTAGCAGAACCTCTTGGAGCAGCAACACAGCAGCTACCAGATGGTCATAATAGCTTAAAGGAATATTCTGGGTTTGATACTTAAGCATCGAAAGTTTGAAAATGTTAGCAAGTAATTTTATCACACTGAAAACTTGTTAACTTGAATATTGTTTGTCTTGTGGTATACTTTTAAATAGTGAGTATTTTAACATTTACAGATTTTCCTCATTGTAACCCAGAATTTTACTTTTTTTCTTTTCTTTTTTTTTTTTAAGAAGGGGTGAGTCCAGTTGGTTCTCAACATTATGCCACAAATGCTGTCAATTGATCTTAACTTGTATTGAACCTGGGATATTCCTTTAAGGTGGACAACATTGGGAAATGGTGACTGGTTGACCACTCAATGAAAATGTAGGTCCAACCAGCTAGAAACCAGCTACCATGTTCCAAAACAAAGCTACCAGCCTAAAAGTCATCTTTCTGTCATCATTCACTCACCTGACTCACTAAATCTGAATGACTGTCTTTCTTCTGTTGAATGCAAAAAGAGATATTAGGCAGGATGTGTACCACCATTCACTTTCGTTGTATGGAAAAGAGATGCAATGAAAGTGAATGGTGACTGAGACAAACATTCTGCCTAACATCTCCTTTTTGTGTTCCTCGGAAAACAGAAAATCAAAAGGGTTGTAACAAATGGGTCAGCAAATGATGACAAATGTTTCATTTTGGAGTGAACTATCACTTTAAGCTGGATTTTCCAGCAGATCAGCAATTACGAGTATGTCACGCTCAAGTGCTTTGTTGAAGGAAAGAATAGGAAACATGGACACCTCAGATTAATTATTGCATATTTCTTGGGGTACTTTGTGTAACTGATGTATGCTGTAACATTATAACACTGTTATAATGTTATTTGAAATGATTATGGAGTTTGAGTCAAATAGATGCTATTTTCTCTGTGTAAAATGTTCTATATGCATCAAACGGTTACTGTTATACATAAACATATATGCGCAAAATGATTCACTACAGAAACCGTACACTCCTCCGCCAAAAGTTTATGTCTCCTCCCAACTTAGGTATTTACCTCCTGAGACCCTACATCCACATATGTAGACATTACATTTTGGCTTCATTATAGGCTAGGCACAATTTAATTCAATTTCATTTAAACCAACTGATCTCAGTTCAGGGGACTCTAGACTGTCATTAAATAGATAAACTTTCAATGCACAGAGTCATGTGACAAAACAACATGGCGCCAATCTCAGCAGAGATTGTTTGAGGGATATGGCAACAAAACTACCTCTTGTAAGAAACCTCATTAAGTTTTTACATTAAAACCTGTTTGAGTCAAAAGAGTGGTCTCTAGTTTCATCCGATATGCCATATTAAAAATGTCAACGATTTATCCCGAAATGGCACGCTGTTAAACACAATGATCACGTATGAGGACTATAGGCTAGTTTTCCTTAAAATATCCTATATTCACTGTGCATTATCACACTGAGAATCAATGAGTGCATCCAAAAGCTGGAACATGTTGCTTTCAGAGGCTTTATATGGAGTTAGGATGAAAATAAGTTGCATTTCATACTGTTTTGTTTCATAGACTGTAAAAAAAGATGGACGACGCTCCTTCGCTCTTTTCCATTGGTGAGAACTGAAGCTGCCAGTGTCCCGATATGGCGCTGACATCTTGGGACTTGAGTCTGTGCAGTTGCGATTTTGGGACCAGACCTGTGCAGTAGTGAGCAGGAAGTACAGCCGCGAAATCAAGGCCCCGGCCTCACTCTCGCTGAATCAGTCGCAAGCACACGCCCCTGCACTTTTGACTTTTGACGGTGTGAAATAATTAATTATAGAAATTTAGATATTAAATTTAAAGCTCCAATCTCCTCAGTCCTCCGAAGATCCCCAAAAAAAGTAAGTTGGTGCTTCAGTGACTACTTGGCTCAGAGAACCTGTCAATCACAGCTGTCAATAATGATGTCACAGCACCGTTTTTATAGCATCAACTAACTAACTAAAAACAAACTTATTTTGAAAACAAACACTTGAAATTACATCAACATGATAGAAACTACAGTAAATGACAGAAACTATCTTTGGAAAAAAGATATGTGAAGTGTAATTTAATTGTTCTCTTACGAGAGGTTCTCTCGTATTGCGTAAGCTAGCTTACGCTACGGGAAAGATTCATCTTTTCTGAGATATTGAAGCCAAAAAATTATCCTTAATTTTGTATCATTTGTCAACGCAGTGCAGCAACTGCAGACCTTGAGCGGGCTAGCTAGCGAGCTCATTGGTTGCTCTGCGGCAACTGCTGCAGCCTATAGACGAACTTGGCGAACTCGCGTCCAATGAGAAGCGTCCGCGCGCTACTGCATCAAAGCCCGCCAAAATGGGCGTGGCTAGAGTGCATATAAGCGTAGTTCGTGAGGCTGGAACCCTGATTTTCATCTCTTCAGCGAAGCTCTTCGCATCTCTGAACTGGAAGCGGCGTCGCCGTTCGAGGGGCATCTAGCAAGCTTGGACAGCGCTCGAAGAAGCCGGCCGTCTCCGCCACCTTCAGCCATCCTGCGAGCTACGCCATCCGGCGACGTATCCTTTTTTAGAGCAAGCTAGTTCTTAACGAACTTCACAAAAGAGTAACGAGCGTCTTTTTTAAGATGCCTCGCACCACTTGCGCTTCATGCCGCGCCCCTCTCAGCACCGGAGACCGCCACATCATCTGCGCTCTCTGCCTGGGACTGGGGCATGCAGAGCTCGCCCTCGCTGAAGGCGGATGCGACCTCTGCGAGGAGCTTCCGATGTCGACCCTGCGGGCTCGACTCGAAGCGCTCAGAACCGAAGCTGCCGCGCTGCCTTCCGTTCCGGCGCGCAGGAAAAAGCGCTGCTCCCAAAGGCTGCCAGAACCGGTGATAGAAGCGACTGCCTCGCTGGAGTCTCTCCCTCGAGCATCGCTCTCACCCTCCCCGACCCCCCGGGACGCGCAGTTGCCGCCCAGCGGCCGCACTGCTGCCATCTCGGAGGACGAGGCGGAGGATAAGGGCTGTTCCATCATGGCTTCGGACAGCGAGGAGTGGTCAGGCTCCCACGCCTCCTCCCCGGCCCAGGAATCCAGCAGGACCCACGCCGGCCTCGAAGGGGAACTAACACGCCTCCTCACACAGGCCGTCGACCGCCTCGGGCTCGAGTGGTCACCGCCCCCTGAGCAGGCTCCCAACAGACTCGGCGGCTGCTTTCTTCAGAGCCGTCGCCCGCGCAACACCAGCGGCCGGGCGCTCCCTTCCTGCCGGAACTCCACACTGAGCTTGCAAAGTCTTGGAGCAGCGCCTTTCTCGGCCAGGATCCGTTCGCGCGTCTCCACCCCTCTGCGCTCGGTGGGCGGCGCCACTGAGAAGGGCTACTGCTCCATCCCCGGTCGAGGATTCGGTAGCAGCACACCTTTGCCCGCCCTCCGCGAGATGGCGGTCTAAGCCAGTGCTCCGTCTAAGGCCTGCAGAGCGACTTCCGCCTATGTTGGCGCGCCTATTCCGCCGCCCGGCCAAGCCGCATCTGCTCTGCACTCCATGGCCGTCTTACAGATCCTCCAAGCGGACCTTCTTCGGGAGTGGGATGAGAAAGGCAGGCACCCAGAGGCTGTTACAGATCTAAGAAGCGCGACGGACCTCGCCCTTCGCGCCACCAAAGCTGCAGCCCAAGCTCTAGGGAAGTGCATGGCCTCGCTGACTGTGACCGAGAGACACCTGTGGCTAACGCTAGCCGACATGGGAGAAGCAGAGCACTCCACGTTCCTCAACGCACCGCTCTCTCCGACCGGTCTCTTCGGCTCCGCGGTGAGTGGCATTGTTGACCGCTTTTCAGAAGTCCAGAAAGCCACCCAAGCCATGAATCTCTTCCTGCCGCGTCGCACTAGCTCCTCTGCAGGCCGCCCACGTGACCAGCCTCCTGCACGAGCCTCTTCACAGCACCCAGCTCAACAAAGTCAGACTTCTCAGCGTCGACAGGGCGGCCGCCCTCGATCAGCGCTCAGACAGCCGCCGCAGACCGCCGCCCCAGCGGGCCTCGGTCTAAGGTTGCGCTGAAACCTGAGCAACCGAAGTCCTCCTAGCCTTGTTGAAAAAATGGCGGCTCAGTCCCGCTGCGGCGGACCACCGTCAAAGCTTCGCCCCTGTCAGTCCCCTCTCTCAGGCTACTACAGTGGTGGATTCAGCAGCCAACAATCCGGTGATACTGCCCGCTTGCCTGCACTCAAACGCCGTTTTCACGGCGACCCAAAGAAATCTTGTAAAGAGCAAACATGCCTTATGTGTAGAAAATGTGCCCACAATCCAGTGTTCACCCCTAAACACAAGCATTACACTTCCCATGTTCCTATCAGAGCCCACTCACATAAAGCGGACATAGCCCGCTCGAGTGTTAGAGTCAATAAACGTGCCCACGAATCCGTGCGCGCGCCCCTTCTCTGGCCGCTCTGTCACACGACCAGCCTTATGTGTAGAAAATGTGCCCACAATCCAGTGTTCACCTCTACACACAAGCATTACACTTCCCGTGTCCCGATCAGAGCCCACTCACATAAAGCGGACACAAACCGCTCGAGTGTTAGAGTCAATAAACGCGCTCACGAATACGTGCGCGCCCATTCTCTGCCCGCTCTGTCACACGGCCAGCAAACACTTCTTTGTATGTTCCGTGCCCGTGCCCGTGACTATGCTCGCGCATCACTTAACAGATGTGACTCTTTCCCCATTCACCTCAATCGGGAAGTCACTCACAGAACAGCCTGTCCCTGCTGTCTGTGAGCAGTCATGCATAAGCACAGTAAGCGCGCTCACACATTCTGTTCAGCGCGCTGTGTGCGGCAATCAGGGCGATTTGGCCATTCACCCTCTAGCGTTACGCTTCAAAGCGTGGGAAGCTATCCCAGGGATATCCAAATGGGTGTTAAGCACAATAAAACAGGGCTATTTGCTACAGTCCGATCGCCGCCCTCCCCGCTTCAGAGCCCGGCTCGAAACTATTGTGAACACGGAAGCAGCCTGCATGCTTCGTTCAGAAATAGCAAACCTTCTGTGCAAAAGGGCCACAGAGAAAGTGCCGCCTTCGCTGAGCGAGTCGGGGTTTTACAGCCGTTATTTTCTTGTTCCCAAGAAAGACGGCGGCCTCAGACCAATATTAAATCTCAGGGGTTTGAACAAGGTGCTTGCAAAAAGACCGTTCAAAATGCTTACAATCAGGAAACTCCTCGCGCATACGCGCCAGGGGACTGGTTTATCTCTCTCGATCTGAAAGATGCCTACTTTCAGATTCAGATAAATCCCGTCACAGGCCATTCTTGAGATTCGCCTTGACGGCCAGGTTTATCAATACACCGTCCATCCGTTCGGCCTGTCTTTAGCACCCCGTACTTTCACGAAGTGCATGGATGCGGCGCTCGCACCCCTGCGGAGTCAGGGCTTGCGAATTCTGAACTATTTGGACGACTGGCTGATTATGGCACAGTCACATACGGAGCTTCTGTCTCACAGAACAGTTCTCCTCAGCCATCTGAACAGTTTGGGGTCAATTGGACCAAGAGCTCACTACAGCCCAGTCAGGCAATTTCCTTCCTTGGAATAGAACTAGACTCCGTGGCTATGACGGCTCGCTTATCTACACAGCGCGCACGCCGTGTTCAGCGACTAGCCGCGTCCTTTCAGATGAACAGCCTCACACCTCTGAAAAAATTTCAGAGAGTGCTAGGTTACATGGCCTCAGCCGCAGCAGTACTTCAGCTGGGTTTACTGCGCATGCGCCCGCTTCAGAATTGGCTAAACACCCGCGCGTCTCGCCGGGCTTGGGCCACAGGCTGCCAGCCGATCAAGATGACTCAGACCTGTATTTCAGCTCTGCAGCCCTGGACAGTGGCCGAATTGTATCAGCGGGGAGTGACGATGGGAGCTGTATCTCGCCGAAAAGTCATCTCGACAGACGCGCCAACACGGGTTGGGGCGTGGTCTGTGAGGGCTCTCCGGTTTTTGGCCTATGGTCAGTTCAGGAAAAGCTCCTTCACATAAATTGTCTGGAAATGATAGCGGTCGAGTATGCGCTTGTGCGCTTTCTCCCGGTCATTCAGGGTCACCACGTCCTGGTCCGTTCGGACAACAGATCTGTGGTATCCTACCTAAACCGTCAGGACGGTGTCAGATCCAGGAACCTCTTCCATCTGACGAAACGCATACTGAGTTGGTCCCAGTGCCACCTGCGCTCGCTGAGGGCGACGCACGTGCCAGGCCACCTGAACGACGGCCCAGACAGACTGTCCAGAGACAATATTCCTCCAGGGGAATGGTCCCTGCATGCTCAAACAGTCCAGAAGTTATGGCGCATATTCGGCAGAGCAGAGATAGACCTCTTTGCGTCAGAAGAGTACTCTCACTGCCCAATATTTTTCTCGAAAAGCGAGGACGCGCTGGCCCAGGACTGGCCCAACCGCCCGCTTTACGCCTTCCCTCCCGTCTCGCTATTGCCACAGGTAATGCAGAGGA
The DNA here is from genome assembly GCF_025860055.1 of Xyrauchen texanus. Classification (NCBI taxonomy): domain Eukaryota; kingdom Metazoa; phylum Chordata; class Actinopteri; order Cypriniformes; family Catostomidae; genus Xyrauchen; species Xyrauchen texanus. Next base: position 20,528,656 of record NC_068302.1, on the reverse strand, counting down.
TCAGGGAAACGCGTCACTCGGTGCTCCTCATAGCCCCGCGTTGGAAGAATCAGACATGGTTCCCAAAGCTTACGCAGCTGTCACTGACAGCGCCGTGGCCCATCCCAGTGAGAGCAGATCTCCTCTCTCAAGCTCGCGGCACAATCTGGCATCCCCACCTAGAGCGCTGGGCGCTGCACGCGTGGGTGATCAACGACTACCCGTCGCTCTGCCAGAAGGGGTAATAAACACCATCATACACGCTAGAGCCCCTTCCACGAGAAGACTCTATGCGTCAAAATGGTCTGTGTTTTCAAAATGTTGCACCGACAGAGACCTGGACCCACGGACATGTGGGGTGTCGTCGCTGCTTGTGTTTTTACAAGAGCTGCTGGATAAGGGCAGATCCCCATCCACGCTCAAAGTGTATGTGGCGGCCGTCGCGGCGTTCGCTGAACCCCTGCACGGCCAGTCACTGGGAAAAAACGAGCTGGTCATCCGCTTCCTCAAGGGAGCTAGAAGGATGAACCCCCCGCGCCCCCCATCGGTTCCTATCTGGGATCTTTCTATAGTTCTCGAAACTATGAAAGTCCCCCCTTTTGAACCGCTTCAATCCGTGGATTTGAAATACCTTTCACTCAAAACCGTTTTTCTGACTGCCCTGTCATCAGTCAAATGTGTGGGAGACCTTCACGCGCTGTCTGTCAGCGCTGCGTGTCTTGAGTTTGGACCAAGTGATTCCAAGGTCATTTTAAAGCCTAGACACGGCTATGTTCCCAAGGTGATCGGTACTCCTTTCAGAGCACAGGTCATTTCCCTATCGGCGCTGCCAGCATCCGATAGCGAACGCGACGCCAATCTCCTAGTGGTAAACTACTAGCGGTTAATACGCTACAGCTCCCCTGGTGAGCTGCACTGATGGGACTCATTCCACACAGACCGGCACTGCCGCTCTGTCGTTCCCTTCCCACTATGTGCTTATGTATTACACACACACTGGCCCGCACTCTTGCCGGCCAAATATTATTTCCCCACTCACAAGGGCTCCCCCGGGTCCCCCCACCCCGGGGCTCATGCAGTGGATGCTTGGCGCGACGGCGTTGACAATGGGTTCCCGTAGCGTAAGCTAGCTACGCAATACGAGAGAACCTCTCGTAAGAGAACGAATCGGTTACCTAACGTAACCTCGGTTCTCTCTAGATGAGGGAACGAGTATTGCGTAGCCGGCCGTGCTTCGCGCCACGAGCGACTTTCGCTTCATTCAATGAAAACCAGGGTTCAAACCTACGAACTACGCTTATATGCACTCTAGCCACGCCCATTTTGGCGGGCTTTGATGCAGTAAGCGCGCGGACGCCTCTCACTGGACGCGAGTTCGCCCAAGTTCATCTATAGGCTGCAGCAGTTGCCGCAGAGCAACCAATGAGCTCGCTAGCTAGCCCGCTCAAGGTCTGCAGTTGCTGCACTGCGTTGACAAATTATACAAAATTAAGGATAATTTTTTGGCTTCAATATCTCAGAAAAGATTAATCTTTCCCGTAGCGTAAGCTAGCTTACGCAATACTCGTTCCCTCATCTAGAGAGAACCGAGGTTACGTTAGGTAACCGATTCGTTTAGTTGGTCTCACGTCCCGTTGAATAACATGGGGAGGAGGGGTTTTTGACCCCTGGGGGTCGAGACATTTTGGCTTCACTTTTGAGGGCTTGTGCGGCACACTTGGTTCTGTTTCATACCCTCTTCCCTCCCAGGGCTATTTAACCTGAACTCTTTTAGGGCAGGTACTCGGGTTCAGGCAGAGGTGGACAAAGTATGCAACTCCATTGCTTGAGTTAAAGTACAGATACTACTGGTCAAAAATGACTCCATTACAAGTGAAAGTTGTATAGACAGATTTTTACTTAAGTAAATGGACAGATGTACTTGGTTTTACTTAAGTATCAAAAGTAAATTTCCTTTTTTATGTCAACTCATTGTTTTATTATGTTGCATTGTTGTATGTCATACTTAAAAAGACTGTTTATGAAGCCGTTTCATACCTATACATGATAACTGCTCTCTCTGGCTCAGCGGCAGCACCAACACAGATTTGTTGCGGTATGATTTTTGTCAAAGGTTTAATAGTCAGGCAAATCATTATCATTTAGGAAAGTGGGTGTTTGAATTGAGATCACAATCTTTTTATGATTTAATCGTGCAGCTCTACACATAACTATAGTAATTATGCAAGGTAACAAATCAAATATAAATATAAAAGTTAAAAGATATTAACTTATTTAACTCTTAAGCTCATTTACATTTGAATGCACACTTTTGCATGCTAACTAACATCATTGTCGAACCTTATCTATGCATTAGCAGTGTATCCACAAGGCTATGGCAACTTGGCGGGCAAATCCATAAAAACTAATTTGACAAACCGTACTTCATACTGAAATCTTAGCACTAAAGCACAGATAATTTTAAGTTTTCACAATAAATTTAAAGTTTACATAACTCAATATGCTTCCGCAGGTTGGACAGCGAGTTTTTAAGGCTGTGATATGGTTCGTTTTAGGCAAGCAAAGCAAACATTTAAAACTAAACACTTTCATTTTCAGAAAACATGAACATATTTTCAAAGTATGGCGATGGGTGCGAGCACTGCGCCGAGGAACCATCATCTTCTTTTTGCCAACTGATCAGTGTTAAAAAAATGCTTGGAAATCATTGAAATTCACAACACGTGACCCTACAAGAGTGATTATTGATAGACTGTCTGTCAACTGCAAAAAACAATCACGTTTTAGAGAAGAAAAAAAGAATCATCCACTGATTTTCAAAGCTGCTACTTCGTAACGACTTTCTACTTGAGGACCTTGATAGAAATGCAGTGCAGTGAAAAGTACGATATTTGTCTCTCAAATGTAGTGAAGTTAAAGTCACAAGTTTCCAGAAATAATAATACTCAAGTAAAGTACAGATACTCATAAAGTGTACTCAAGTACAGTACTCAAGTAAATGTATTTCATTACTGTCCACCCCTGGGTTCAGGTATTATGTGTCTCTCGAGTGATTATATGGGTCCTCTCTTAAAACACTAACCTACTGTAAGTCACCCCATTATGAAATACACGATTAATTTTAATACACCTGTCTATATATGTGACTTAACACTCTAAATACTGAACCTAACTGTTTAAAATACTATACATATTAACTTTAGTAAATTAATAAATTAACTGAGACTGTTTCACTGACCACAGATGAATATGGAAATTATTTTGGTATATAACTCAAATGTCTCTCAAAATATAACTCTCTTTTATCCGCACTTAATTTAAACTTGTACTTAAGAAAATGTCAAGTGTATACAATATCCAATAAAATAAAATATAAAAGATATCTCAATAAAATAAAATTTTACGTGAAATACATTTGTGACAAAAACAAATAACTCACGTGCAAATACCCCCCCTCCCTACACACTTACTCATGCTCACTCCCTCGTTGCAGGCCTGTACTATTGCGGCCATAAAGGGCCAAATAAAATTAAGATTGAGTATACTTAATTCCCTTTTATACTAGCTTGTTTTTATTATGGGGGGAGATTACCTTGCCCCCATGGAATCTACGCACCTGAGCCGGTGTAGTCATGGCAAGTAGCAGTCTGAATTTCTCACTGAATATGCTTCAGTCCCGTTATGCCTTCCTCAAAGTTGTCACAATGATCTTTCATCATAATCAAGCTCCTAATTAGAAAACTCTGAAGAATAGACAACAAAGCAAAACATCAGATCAAACATTTACATGCTATTTAATTTGTGTTAAGACTTTAATTGCAGCAAATCTTGCTACATTTCAATGGCCGTTGTTGATACCGGAAGCGAGGGGCACCCCTGGATGTGAGAAACGTGGAAGTGTTAAAAAGGCCTACATCCCTCCAGGCAGTGTTTCCGACTATTTAACTGTATCACCACGGTTAACAATGGTTACTTCAGTAAGTGTCTATAGTCCATTCTGCAGTTGTGTATAAACAATACTTGGCTGATTTGCGCATCAGAACTAACTCATCTTGTGCTCACGCACAAGTTAGTGAAAATAATCAGATGAGTTTTAATTTCTTTCCTCTGACACAAATAAAACACTCCATCACAAAACAAAAAATACTCAGCGAGATGCTGGATGAAACTCTTACTAATACTATGATAGCAATTATATGTGGGTAAATAAATGAATTCTGTTCAGATTTTACTCACACACTCATCCGTCTCTATCGGATTCACCTCTCCTACATGTGCTCTCTCACATCGCTCACAAACTCAAAAGAACCAATAATGGATAAAATCCACCATTATCTCTGAGTTTCCCAGCCACTATTATGACCTGAAGGGGCATCCATGTGCAACTTTTGAGTAGGAAACTCATATTGACAATAAGCCCGATAGAACGTTAAGGCAGCATTACAATGGGCCAACTGTTTACCGGGAGTGGAAAAACGATTGTTTAAAATAAGACCATGTTTTCTTTAAATGATGGTGCATAAACATCTGTTAACGTCTCTTATCAATTTTGTTATAAGAAAGGCAAACTAGTTTGGCTCATATAGGTATACAAACAATGCACTGCAGTGGCGGGTGGGGGGGAATGATTACAGTGATCGATGCTGTTTACTTTCCTTTCTTTTTTGCATAATTTATTTTGCTGTGCTGTAAACCAAAACGGTATTTACATTTATAGCCCAGTGATTTTGACGCATAAGCCAAGGCCAAGATCTCTCGTAATGCTTACACAGGACTCACTCGGCTTAACAGATTCTCTCTCTTCCCTTTCCAGTCCCAACCACATGCAAGACCTATTTGAAAAGTCAGCACATGTTTACACTAGTATGATGTAGATGTGTTTATTGTAAAGATGACAAACTTGCTCTACATTACCATGTGGCTTTTTACCCCCTCTCTTAACCCCAGGTTTTTTAAAACCCCTGCAGAGTGCTGATGTCCCCTCCTTAAAAAAACTTTTCTCTTTTGTTTAAATAGTCTGTCTTTGCCAGCAAATATGCTGCAATCTATGGAAAAATATACGTCATCTACAGGGCGAGAGGGAGAGACATGTGTGCGAGGGTTTAGGGAAAAAGCTAAATGCTTTCATGTGTATTTGAAAGTGTTGTGTAAACGCAATATTCTGCTAATCCAAATAAAATTAGGGCATCTGATTTCACAAGGCTGCGTTGGATGGAGGGGAAAAGCTGTATTTTCGGCTTGAGATGCAGAAGGGCAGGCAGGAGGAAGAGTAATGAGGAGAGGTCCTGTGTTAGTGAATAATTTGGAATTCGCTAATGTTCTGCCCATTCACAAAAGGCAGTCACACAGGCATCCTGGCATATTGATTCTGGCACAAGGACAGAAACTTAATGAAAAACAGGTGTTGGAAAGCTCACACTGAGTCAAAGGGGAGTGACTTTTCTCATCACATCTCTTGGTCACAGTACATTTACATGAGCAGTGTTAATCGAGCTTCCAAGGGTTTTGCGCAGTCAGCCACAGTCTTTATCTCTCAGCATAAGTATACTGTATATGACACCACCATCAAATAGCTGATGTCAGATGTCAGCTTAGGAAGTGACGTAGAACCTTTTACGTCACATTTGTGCATCGAAAAAGTCAATTAACCACTTGATGTACACAACAGGCACAACAATATGGAAAACTTTACAGCCATGTGCATTTCTTTTTTCTCCCATTTTCTCGCCAATTTGGAATTCCCAATGAGTTCTTAGTCCTCATGGTGGTGTCGCGAGGAGCGCAGCATCCGAGAACCAGGCCCAGGTGGTCCAGTAAGGGGCCACCAGAATGACCTGTTCCTCATCCTCCCTGATCTTGCACAGCACCGGTACAAGAAGGCTCACTGGGGGAAATGCGTACTTGCGCAGCCCCCGGGGACAGCTGTGTGCTAGTGTATCTGTCCCGAGAGGAGCTCCTGTCAGGAAGTACCAGAGCGGGCAGTGGGAGTTGTCATGGGAGGCAAAGAGATCTATCTGTGCCTTGCCAAATTGTTCCCATATCAGCTGGACCACCTGGGGGTGGAGCCTCCTCTCTCCGCTGGGTGAAACCTGCCGCGACAGCGCATTTGCCGTCGTGTTGCGGTTGCCAGGGATGTGAGTGGCGCGCAGCGACCTGAGTCGCAGCTGACTCCAAAGGAGCAGATGTGACATATGACGAGAGCGCACGCCACCTTGGCGATTTATGTACGCTACCGTCGCGGTGCTGTCTGAACAGATCAAGATGTGCTTGCCCCGGATTAGTGGGCGAAACCTCCATAGGGCAAGAGATACATCAAACAACTCTAGGCAGTTGATGTGCCAACGCTGCCGGGGTCCTTTCCAGGTGCCAGCGGCAGCGTGCCAGTTGCACACAGCGCCCCAACCCTGTCGAGAGGCGTCTGTGGTTACCACGACATGTCTGGACACCTGCTGCAAGGGGACTCCGGTCCGCAGAAAGCAGAGGCCTGTCCAAGGGTTGAAAGTCTGATGGCAAGAAGGGGTGATTGTCACACGGTATGTGCCGTGGTGCCATGCTCATTTCGGGACTCGAGTCTGCAGCCAGTGCTGAAGCGGTCTCATATGCATCAACCCGAGCGGTGCGGTTGCGGCAGAGGATGCCATATGCCCCAGGAGCCTCTGGAATTGTTTTAGAGGAACCGCTGTGCCGGGCTCGAAGAGAGCGAGGCACCTGAGCACTGACTGAGCACGCTTGTTGGTGAGACACGCCGTCATTGAGACTGAGTCTAACTCCATGCCGAGAAAAGAGATGCTCTGAACCGGGACGAGCTTGCTCTTTTCCAAGTTGACCTGAAGCCCTAGACGGCTGAGGTGCCAGAGCACCTGGTCCCTGTGAGCGCACAGTAACTCTCGAGAGTGAGCCAGGATGAGCCAGTCATCGAGGTAGTTGAGTATGCGGATGCCCACTTCCCTTAGCGGGGCAAGAGCTGCCTCTGCGATCTTCGCGAAGACGCGAGGGGACAGGGACAGGCCGAAAGGGAGGAACTTGTACTGATACGCCTGGCCGTCGAAGCATTGGTGTTGAGGCAGAATGGAGAGTAGCGCGACTGTAGGACTGTAGTGTTTTGGGGCCGGGGTGCCGTGAGAACGGTGCGCACCGGCCAGATGACCCAGGGACTGAGGAAATCGCTTTATTATTGAGAATGTGGGTACCGCAGGAATGGTCTTGGTACCAGCTCTGGAGCAAACATCCGACTGCCTGGGTCGCCCTTCTCAGGAGCGCTTCGGAGCTTTCCTGGTCCTGGAAGGGGTCCTGGAGACGGGGGGTGTACGCCGCCTGCGAGGTGCTCGACACTGGGGCTGAGAGCTGGGCCCAGGTTGAGGCGGAGCTACCTGTTGTTTGGTCACAAGGGGACGCCCTCGGCGAGCAGGCGGGGCGCGGGGAGCGCAGGTTGGGCGGTGCTGCGGCATGATGTGAGAAATCGCCTCTGTCTGCTTCTTTACCGCTGAGAACTGCTGGGCGAAGTCGTTGACCGTGTCGCTGAAGAGGCCAAGCTGGGAGACGGGGGCGTTGAGAAAGCGTGCCTTGTCAACGTCGTGCATCTCGACCATGTTCAGCCAGAGGTGATGCTCCTGGACCACGAGGGTGGCCATCGCCCGCCTGAGTGCTTGTGCTGTGACCTTCGTGGCTCTGAGAGCGAGGTCGGTGGCAGAGCACAGTTCCTGCAGCATGTCGGGGTAAGGACTACCCAGGTACAGATCTTTAAATGCCTTGGCTTGATGGACCTGCAGGAGAGCCATGGCATGCAGGGCGGAGGCGGCCTGTCCGGTGGCGCTGTAGGCTTTGGAGGTCAAAGATGACGACAACACAGGGGCGGAAAAGAATCTTGAAAAAGACTTGTCCTTAAAAGGATGTTCAACGCTGCTGTGTATTGCTCTTTTGTGAGTGGAAAACTCAAACTCTTTTAGAGAAATCAAACTCTTTTAGGAGGAGAACACTCTTTTAACAGTGAAATGCGTTGTCAAAGCGCCCAGGGGCGTAGACTGAACAGCGTGCAGAGAGAGAACGCCAGCTGGAAATGCGCTATTGATCCAACAGCAATGCTTTTCGCTGACAGAGGTGAGTGAAAAAGTAGTGAAACTTCAGCTTGCTTGTTGCACAACCGTTCGGCTCCGAAGAAAAATTCTGACTGGCACTTGCTGCCCCGCTTCCCTTTATACCCGTATGTGCGGGGCGGGGGCATACGGGTGTCTGCCAACTTGACATTGGCCTTTTCTCAGGTTCAGAGGTACGTTTGGCATCCCAGGAAGACCCCTTGTGTCACTTTATTCGACACAACGTCGAGTAAGTGACAGAAGGGGAACAGACGATTAACTCTTTCCCCGCCAAACACGGAATTTTCCGGGTTTTATGAAAAAACGCTTCCCCGCCAAACACGGAATTTTCCGGGTATCCGTGTTTTAGGTGGTATACGGTAAGGAAGACCCACACGCATGTTTTGAAAGAGTACGCAACTCTTTGATCAAAGAAACAGACTGCGATCGTCTCAAACGTGAAGTGGAACACCATACTAATACTAAAGCACTTGTTTGATAAAAATGCCTTTTTCTCAGCTTTTTGTCCGAAATGTTGTTTTTGACAAAACCTACCTCTGTTCAAGTGGCAATAAAAAAAGAACAAATGAAGATAAAATAAAATCGTTTTTTTGCCTAAAAGCAGAGGCTCAGATCTTTATTTTGATATACAGCATCTTCATATATTCATGGAAGAAAATATTATTATTAATATTTATTAATAAACCATTAAAGTTTAGCGAAAATCGTCAAAAACCCTGGCGGTGGCTGGCAACTTTTTTTAAAAACGCTGGCGGGGAAAGAGTTAAGAATATATATGGTTTGACTATATTTTTCAAACGATCACTGTTATTTTTTATATAAATCTACACTGTAGATTTGTGTCTGTATACTTGAACAGTTCTGCATCTATCACTGGACCTCTCATTTGCTTCAGGCAGCATATTCAATAAATATTGTGCTTTCTGCCTCATGAATGAATGGAATCCAGGATAAGTAAAAGACAAGATAAGTAAAAGAAGCTGTTATAACCACTCGATAATAATTGAAAGTAAGATATATGCAGTAAATAATGTGTAATTTGTTATATTTACATTTTGCATCCATAGCACTAATGCTAACATGCTAACCTTGGCCATAGTATGTGCCTGTTTTAATGCACGTTATGATGGAACTTGTGAAAATAGTCTGCTTTGTGTTGTGTTTGACTTCCGGGTTAAATATACAGTATGTCGCATGGCACCTTCAGTGCACCTCCAGTCCGATTTATGTGTATACATGTTGGACGAAGCAAGGCAATCTCATCACCTAGGTCTGTTAGTTTGAATTTGCAAAATCTGGAATTTTTTGAAACATTCAGTCTGACGAAAGAGTTCACATGAAATTTCACATAGACAAATTATTGCATTAGTCCAACTTAAATCAAACTTTAAACATGCATTTAAACACTCACAAGTTATTTGTCACGATTCCCTTGTTGTCTGCCCTGTGTTTTCTGTTTCACTCATCACTGATCACATTCCATGTCAAGTTTTCCTTGTTGTCTGCCCCGTGTTTCACTTGTCTGTCTAAAAACTACACTTCCCACAATTCTCTGATCTCATCACTGCCATCATTGCATCATTGTTCTCACCTGTGTCTCGTTTTGTCATCATCATGTCTCCTGTGTATTTAAACCCTGCCGTTTCTTCATTCCCCTGTTGATTGTCGATGTTTATGGATGCTTGTTTCCGTGTTCTGCCGTGTTTGTCCTGCCTGTTAAACCGTTGTATGTTTTCCCCATTGCGGGTGTTTCCTTTGTTTTGGTTTTTTTCTATTTAGTTTTCACCCTGTCCAATAAAGTTAACCCTGCAATTAGATCCTCGCCCCTCGTCTGCCTTCCTGCTCATCGTAACATTATTTCTCACCCTAGTGTTGCTCTAAATCCATATGAGTTTCTTTCTTCTATGGATTGCAATAGGAGTAATTAAAAAAATTATTATTTTATTTCCCATATTTTGAAAGTGTGAGTGTTGTAGGCGGGCAACTGTATTACACCTTAAATGTCCTCTGTACACAAATAAAACATAATTTGCTGTTTTAATATTTGCAGACATGGAATTTTTTAAAGACAACCAAAGATTCACCAAATTTGAGTAAAAAAAAGACAATTTTAAATTATGTAAAAAACAGTGAGAGGTGGTATTTATTATTTTAAAAATTAAACGGGTTTGGAGCAACATTAGGGTGAGTAAATAATTACAGAATTTTCCTTTTTGGGTGAACTATTCCTTTAATTTAATGTGAACAAAATGTGAAGATAAATTCTCATATAAGAACATACAGCCCTTCAGCTCAAAACCTAATGAGAAACCTGAGGCGGAACCAGGCTCCTGTCTTATGTAGCATGTGCCGTCCCTCTAGCGTCATTAGGAATGGTTTGGCTCGGCGTTATGTGCCAAGAAAAGAAAACAGTAGACATGATCATCAATATTACACACCAAAAGCGAGTTAATACTGAGAAATCAGCTCGAAACGCTGGACCTGGGAGACCACACCACACTGAGGCCACAGTGTTCCTCATATATGTTCTGACATTTACCTGCACTTCACCGTGAGCCAAATATACAGCATTACATAAATAACCTTCACAAACACTGGGTGGAGGTACGTGAACAGCTTCAAACAATCTGCCATCTATGTTTTTCATCAGCGACGGAGAGCCCCGTGTGTGGGTGTAAAAGCAGTCTCATATAATTATTTTTAAATCCTCGGCACTAAAAGAAAACATGCGTTAGTCAAAGTCTTGGTCAATTACTAAATGAATCTGCACAGCCTTGAGGAAGCGTATCTGCAGTAATCAGGGTGAACCTCCCTAAGCTGACAGTGTATACAGAAAGAGCGAAGGTTAAATATTACTATTATACAATCAAAGACGGTCACCAAAGTTGAAGGTGCAGAGTGCTTGAGCCAAAGAGGTCTATAATACCTGGAGAAAGCCATCTGTTAGCATTCTCATTCATCTCAATGCCAGTTGCTCACCAATTTTAATGTTTGCATTACTTTGCAAGCTAATGGGAATCACAAGGAATTTTCCCTTAATGATTCTGGTTTCTGTTACGGCTCTGATTCCTTTTAACGATTCTTGCGGTACTTTCGAGGAAGAATTATTTGGAAATAAGAAATGCGAGTGTTAGAAAGGAGTGTTATGGATCTTTATCCCATTGAGATTTTGTGGGATCAGCTAGAGTGTGAGGTGCTTGAGAAGTGCCCAACAAGACAGCCACATCTATGACACGTGCTACAGGAAGTGTGGGGTGAAATGTCACCTGAGTAACTGAACAAACTGACAGCTATAATGCCAAGAATCTGCAAAGCTGTCATTGCTGTAGGTGGAGGATTTTTTTGATTAGAACTTTTTGTAGTAGTTTAAGAAGTTTATAAATATATATTGTAATAGTAATTTTTCACGTTATTACTGTCCATTTGAATACCACTTTGGTGAATAAAAGTACCATAAGAGCAAAATCTGTATATTATTCCAAACTTTTGGCCACCAGTATATATATATATGTGTGTGTGTGTGTGTGTATTGCTTGCTAAAAAAAACTCATTGGCAAACTGAATTGGTTACAACCGATCAAAATCAGTCCTTTACTGTGTTCTAAACAAACTGACATCATGGTATGTGTACTAGCATTGTTGGTCATACTGTCAGAATTTTCATTACCTGCCTCTAATTACGAAGCAGCATTATTTGAAGAAGAGAACATCTGTGCGTGCCAACAAGGCTATATTCCACAGCTCTGTTTGTCACTGAACTGTTAAGCTATTTGTTTGAAGTGTTTGGAAATGTGTATCAGATTTTGCTAATTTAGTGTGACTATGCTACACGAGACAGCTCTATGGAGAGAAGTTGAGCCCGTAATAAATATGAAGTTTGTTGAGAGTGCAGCCATTAATCAGGATCTGGTCTTTTTACCACTGCAAGCCATTTCACTGTGATTGCTCTGTCAGCCCATCTGTGTTTTGGCATAGGCTCTCGCTCCATGCTTGTTTGTGTTAGGCCAATACGTTTACTTTAATCAAAGAGCGTTCACTCCAGCTTCGCTGATTGAACCCACCCCCACCCCACCACGTACACCCATAATCCACTCACATCCAACACACACATACACACAGGCACACAATCACACACACTGACATGTTCAGGCCAAGTAGGACATTAAGAAGACTGATCGGTGCAAGATGTTGTAAAACAGCTCTGATTTTGGTTCATTTCAGCCTTTCATATGCACTACCCCAGTTTTCTTCTACTCTGCAGATCTAATTAGTGATGCTTGTTAAGGCAACACATTTAATAGACATGAATGACATCTCAATTGTGTGGTTTGTTGAGGAGATGCATTCGACTACTTTTTAAAGTGATCTTAAAAAGTAAAATGGTTGAAAATATTATAAGAGAATTTGGGGTGGGTTCTTTTGACATGGGCCAGAAAGCAAATGCTTAGCATCCACCCAGAACTCCCTAGCAATCACATAGCAATGTGCTAACTACAAAGCAACCACCTAGCAACCACTCAAAACACCTCAGCAAGCACATAGCAATGCTCTGGCAACCACCCACAAAACCACTGCATGATGGTTGCAAGCTTTGCATGGACAAGCACCACTTACATATCCTTCTAGTTCAATAAATATTGTACATATATTGAGTGATTATCCTCAATGATAAACTAGGGTGACCATATTTTGGTTTTGACGGGTGGGGTTGAATAATAGGGTTCAAAACAGTGAATACAAACTATGAATGCAAACTTCAATACAGTGAAAAAGACACTATTAGCATAACATAAATATATATAAATACATAAAAATGTCTAACATTCTTTTGATATATTTACTATGACTAAATTGTTTGTTAATTTACCTGATGAAATGTCACCTTTTGCTGACCCTTTATGATTCATAGAGCTAATATGTGCTTCTAAATCACTTGCACCTTTATTAACAAATGATAACACATAAGTGCCAGATGAAAGCATGGGAATTTTTTGTGCAAATCTTCTGTAAATTTGCACTTACGTTTGGACATTGTTTAAACTCAGCCGTCATTTGCTGCAACTGTCAAGCAACCGTTTGATGCCGAACACAACAGAGCTTTGTGCGTTCGCGGAGAGATTGACAGGCAGGAATTTGGCTAATAGTTGCTGCAAGCCTATTTTAATCATCCAATTGGTGTGCAAGAAGGCGGGACTTAAAGGGTTTACAATGCAATGCAAATATGCGCGCACACATAATTAAGTATTAGACCAGATGCACATCATAATGCATCTAAAGCCGAATCACTGACATTTTCGCAAATTTAGAAATCCCTGACGGACGCTTTTTTAAGGTCCGAAAAAGAGGACATGTCCAAGAAAAATAGGACTTATGGTCATCCTAGATAAACTTTACTGCCACTGTGAATCTTTGTAAAAAGAAACAAAGCAATTAATTTCTAAACAAGTATATAAGCATTCCTCACTGTTTCAGATTTGTCACAGAGCATTCCCTCTTTCCCCAATGAATCACTTACTTGCTTACGTAGGACTATGCTGAAAATCTTTTGGAATTGCAGTAAAGCAGCTCAGAAGATGACCATCTCTGGTCATAAAACCGTAGACTCTCTCTATAACTGACAATGGTATGCCAACCACACATAGAGATCGTGGAGGCTCACCAAACTGCCTCTTTAAAATTTGAAGTTCTATGTAAATTTGTTTGAAGTGGCAAATATTTCCCCAATTCAACTGAACTAAAAGACCAAATAGAATGTGAATTGGACATGAGAATGTGTCATTGGGAAGGGACTTTAAAGTATTCAGTGCTTGTTTCCTGTTTGGAGGCCCTGGGCTATCAAGAGGTTTTAAAGAGGTGACTGACTGTGGATCACTTCTGCTTTGGTTTTTGTTTGGTAGGTCCTGTTCTGCTATTATCTCTTTACTAGAGAATTGTCTTAATTTGCTGTTGCTCTGCCAAAGGACTTAACAAATGTTTTTCAACTTGACAGGCCTGTCAAAGAAGGAAACTGAAAGGGAAAACCCTAGAGGATATATCTATATCTATATATGTATAGGATATATACATTGTAATCATACTAATTACATTACACTACTCTCTCCACACCCCAACCGAGAGCCCTCCAAAAACCCGGTCATCCCGATGACACCTGCTCATAAGCTGCCACCCTCCCCATCTTCGTGCACCACTCCGGAATTTGGGGGCGCACCAGCTGACTTCCAACCCCTCAAAATAACCTGATTGGCGATCATCACACAGGTCAGAACCCAATTCTCTTTATGACTATCCCCTACATCAATGACCGCCCCCATTGCCAAGAACACAAAACCTACCACGTTAGACACAAAATTCTGAACATTAAACCTAGATCTCAACACACCACCAAAAAACATAAATTATATCTATGATTTGAATAAAACCTGTTAATTTAGATGTTTTTAGGTTAACCCCAGTGTGCTTTCAGAATGACTGAAATTTGTGAGCAATGGTGCAACATGGTGTGTAAAGGGACAAAATGAGAGAACAAGCTATAGTAATAGAAAGTGACAGCTCGACAGGTGGAGAGTGAGTGGGTGAGCAAGAGAAATGAAAAGAGTTAGAGAGAAAAGAAAGGGAGAGGAAGAATATCATATGAAGTGCATTAACCCAAATCTGAAGACTAATAAAGACCTTGGTGCGGATATAAACTAAAAGCAGATGATCATTATTCATCCTGGTGTGCTAGCCATTAGTCCTGAACAAGCACAGTCCTCATCTGATCATTGAAGATGACAACCTTGTCAAGGCAGAAGAAGAGCAACGTAAGCACAATTATCTCCAACAATAAAGACAAGCACCAGACCTTTTTAATTTTAGGTCCTGATGACAGCATTAAGTGTGCATGAGAACACAACCCTTCTCATTTACACAAAGTTTAAAGATCACAGCTTTTATAAACCCAACACAGAGATTTAATGAGATTCAGAGTCACTGCCCAGCTAAAAAAGCTGGTCAGGCTGGGAAACCCAGTTGTTTTAGCAGGATGAAGTCTCAACCATTCTTGAATTACTGTTTCCATGTCTTTAGCATCCGATCTGATGTCCTAATTATTCAATCTCCCAGCACCATTTATTTATCTGACTGATAGTGAGCATGGATTTTAACACAACGTCCCTTCCTGTCGTGATCACACTTTTTGAGTAATGAGGAGTGTGCAGTAGATTGCTCCCCCAGAAACAGACAGCAGATTCCTCCACACAAGATTAATGAATCCTAACCAAGACAGCACATCTGTTTTTTCATCTCCCCACTGAAAAATGTTCTATTCCCTTGATACCATTTTTATTACTGTCTAATTGCTTTTGCTCTTTTCCAGCAGAACTTTGATATTACTTTTACGTGTTTAAGACAATTAAACATTTGTGTAGCTTCTAAAGCTAATTTGTCATCAGACTTGAGTGTAGTAGCCTACACAATTCAGGGCTGGTTAACCCATTATGCGACAAAGGCGAGCACCTAGGGCGGCATCACTTGGGGGGAGCGCCGATCTACTGAGCCAAGAAATATGTGTTCAATCTTTGCAGTGGTGGATTTAGGCATGGGCAGAACCTCCCCCAATTATACAATTATACAATTATATCCAAGGGCCCCCCTCCAAAAGTTGTTAACCGGAGAGGGGGCATGTTTTCGTCTTCATGGCCAAAAGTTGTTTCAGAGCGGGAGGGGGGTTGCGTTGTCATTGTTAATGGGTTTTTCGTGTGGGGGGATCGCCAAACTGGATCGCACAACCTTAAAGCCCAGGGCCCCCCCCTGGCAGTCAAGGGACCCTGGTAGTCAAGGGGCACTGGGCTCATTGGCCCGGTCGGTAATCCATCCGCCCCCACACAACCCACCAGTGTACTAAATGCCTTTTAAATGCCAAATTTTTTACATAACAACCTTTACAAAAAAAAAATATATGAAATTAATGTTCCGGATTTAATGCAAGTTAAGCTCAATCAACAGCATTTGTGGTGTAGAGTTGCAAAAAAAGAAACAATCACGGTTGCAGTGAGACACTTCTAATGGAAGCAAATAAAACACACACTGTGATGAGAAGGAGGACGTGGCCGGGCCGTGATGGTGCTGGCCCTGAATCAGCTGATCAGCAGGAGAGCTTGATAAAGGGGAGCCGGAGGCGCCAGTTCGAGATCGAGAGAGACGCACATGGCTATGCTGTATGCGTGTCTGTGTCCTTATGTTTATGTTTAAGTTCATTTATATCATTAATGTTATGTTGACTGTTCAGCAGTTCCTGCCTCCTCCTTGACCATTCTTTTACTTTTACAGTGGTGCTGAAACCCAGGAGGGAGTTGGAATGCACAGTTGCAGAGTCCTCACTGCTGCCATCCGCCAGGGGATCAGCCGCGGCCGTCTGCCTAGGGACGGAGGGGTCGCTGCCGGCCACCGAGAGCCAGAGGATCCACTGCCACCTGCCGAAGAAGAGGAGGAGTGGTTGTGTCTGCCAGGGGCCGGGGGAGGAGCGAGCTGTCGTATGACAGAGGGCGGAGGAGCAGTTGAGGACAGGGCGACAGCACATCCTTGACCACCGGCTGAGCGTCTCCTCTCCTCTAAGTCAGTCTGGTGGAACCTTGGCCTGAATCGGGTGGGGGAGGAGTGTGACGAGTAGGAGTGCGTGCCCGCCTCCTTGTCCGTCCTTGTATTGTTACACACACTTATAGCCACAAGAGTATATGTGTTTACACAGTTTAGGTGTGATAAAATCACTTACTGAGCTTAACTGTATAAAGTTCCAATTACATTTTTATATGATATTACATCTTTGTTCTAATGGAAATATCTTTACACAGATAAGATTATTAAGCTATTTTTTTCACTAAAATGTTTATCATGTTTTTGTCTTGTGGCTAGACTTCTGAAACAGTGTGTATTTTAATGTTTATGGGCTGGCCCCATTCACATCAATTGTAAGTGCCTCACTGTATCCGATTTTAATTTTTTTATAAATGGGGGTGCGATAAAACTATTCTTAGTGGAAACCAAAATTATGTCACAAATGCTGTTGATTGACCTGAACTTATACTGAACCTGGAACATTCTTTTAAAGTTACCCTACAATTTTTCTCTCATTTCAAAGTCTTTGCAAGTAAAGAAATTAAAGGTGCTGTAAGTGATATTTTTCATGGAAAGGTATATGCAAAATTGTTCATACTCCCTGAAAGATATTAATGAAATAAGTGTTGTGAGATATCTCACTGGTCTCTGTGACAGCTCTAGACTCTGTGAGCAGTAAACAAAAATGAACCCGCAGGCCGTGGTCTCTGATGCTTTTGACCTGTCAATCATTTTGCACGTTCTCAAAGTATTGTAGTTACAGTGAATTATTGAGGCTATACCATGTTGTTTATAACAGTTGCCAGTTGAGGATGCTATTTTGCTACAATGTCTGCTTGATGTTGGTCTCAATAAAGCTAATTTGGTGTCTTTGGATTGTGGAAATTCTAGAATGGCTAAAATGCCTATAGCGCCTTTAAAAGCACTTTTGATAAATATGTTAAAAAATGATTTACACAGACGTGGGATGAAGACTCCAGTCATATTAGTAGCCTATGAAAAGCAGTTTTATTTTATATTTAGTCGGTCACCTACTGAGGCCGGCATGTTG
This sequence comes from Xyrauchen texanus, assembly GCF_025860055.1. NCBI lineage: Eukaryota > Metazoa > Chordata > Actinopteri > Cypriniformes > Catostomidae > Xyrauchen > Xyrauchen texanus. The sequence continues at coordinate 20,510,941 of NC_068302.1, read as the reverse complement.
AGATCACTTGACCAGCTATATAGTGACGTTTCTGAAACGACTTAGGAAAGCAAAATGCTAATTTGTTCATCATCTTATACCATACAACTCTGTTCCTTCAAACAAAAGTTGCTACACTGAACTTAATCAAAATAAGGGAAATAGAGAGGATAGCAGCAAGATATCTCCATTCCTATCCAAAGCATTCTAACTTAAAGAGGGCCAGGTTGGTCTGGCCACACCTTGTCTGTGTGCTTCTGTTCTCTGTGAGTTACAATCCAGCTCGAAGCCAGCTGGCTTGGATTTTGGTTCATGTGGGCGGCAGTAATGCAGGCAGCCAGCACATTTTCATTCAATATAAATAAAGAGATTGTAGGGAGCTTTGCCATTTTGTACAAGCAGTCGTATATTCAACGTGTAACCGCATCGCATGTTAAACTACAAACGTAGATTTGGGACCACTCGTGGAAATTGAACATTCAGCACAAAAAAAGAGGAAAGAAAGATAATTCCATCGCTGTTGGATAAGAAGTGGTTAAGAGATTCGCTGCCAGGTACAGAAATGAAACTGCTCTGGAGCTGAACTGAACTAATTTGTCAGCACTACCATCTGTGCTACGCTTGGTCTCTGGCTCGAAGACAGGCTTCAGTGGTTGACATCCTACCCCAGTTAAACTGCTTGGAAGATATGAGTGTTTCTCATGATTTGGCCAAGGGGAAGCTCTGCATCTACCACCCACTTAGTGATTTCAGAAGTGGACATGGCAGCTTTCTGCCAATACCCCTCTCCATCATTTCAGCCCTGTCTGCTCTTGCTATTTTTCTCACATATGCCATTACCCCCACCCCTCCATCAACCGTTTTGAGTGCAGGAAAAACACATGGTTTCTAGCACAGGCATTAAACCACATTTTTGTGTGTGTTCTTTATTCCGATTCGTATGACCAAAGAAGATCTGCTTAGGCCAGATGTATTTTTATCTAACGACCAAAGGAATCTGGCCCGAGCTGACCTAAATTTATTTTACTGGAGAATAAATATACAGTACAGTGACTGTGCGTGTCCAGTCAGTCTGGCAAATATGCACATGTGTTTCATTTACTATAATGATCAAAATCAAAGAATGTGCAATTAAAACATCACTCCCATGGAACTGATGAACATTTTAATTGGTGCTTAATCAAAAATGTACAGTTAATCATAAATAAATGGGCAGGGCAATTGTGTTATTGCTAAACCTTTCAAATGCATTCACTCACACTAATGATTCAAATGAATTATTGCAAATAAATATTTGTTTTACTTGGTAGTGTGCATAGAGGCTTTTCTGTGCAACCTTTCCATTTGGTGAGTGAGCCAGAGGCACCACCCAACTCTAAGAAAAACATGCAGATGCTTTCACGCACACCCCCACACACACATGCTTGTGTTCAGAAAACCAAAGTGGTGGTAAGCTCTAATCTGCAGCCACTAGCCCACTTTAAACACATTCCCCAAGGTATAGCTGTTAGCCTCTGCCTCTCCAACCTTTCCCAAAAACATACCATTTTGCATTCTTGTTTTTCACATTAAATTTAAACACACATGTAACATATCCTGCACACAGGCAGAGTTACACTGCATCTACTGGTGTGGCCTTATGAAGCACTATTCCCCAAAACTAGCAAAACAGCCTGGGACCTCCGTACATTTGTTTTTAGTTTCCGGGGGACAGCAGCATAGACCCCTGACTTATTGCTGCTGGTATGCCGTAGAGTCAAGATTCTAATCTTTGTTGACCTTAAACAGTCTTCCTATTGTATGAAGCTCAGATGTACCTCACTGTGATTGTACAGTAACCTCTTAAATGACTGTGTGTATTACATCATTTAACTGTCCTAAACACCCACACCCACGTTTTGTTATGGTGTGTTTCAGTGGTACTTCTGGGGCAGTTTGTGGAGGAATGAAATGTGAAAGATGGCTGGCTAACAAACTATGGTTACTGTAGTAAAACTGTAGGGTTACTGTAGGGTTAGGTTTAGGGGTTGATTTGGGGTTGGGTGTCTGTGGGACTCTAAATAAACACAATAAACAAGCTGCAGTGATGCCACTGTATGCTAGTATTTAATTAATGATGCAAATAGCATCTAACAATATTTGCACTTAGTGTAAAGAAGATGATTTTGTTGCTCTTTACACTGTAAATTAAGCCACTGGAGTGGTCAGAACAGAGGGTAAAAGCCTGTCCCAGGAGCTAGTACCAAAGGGTGATTACCACCCTTTTGATGGCCAGACACTCCTTCTCAATGTGCTGTACCTCGACTCTCTCGACAAGAGCTTCTGACTGATGTACAACACCGATGTCCTAATAATTAGGCACAAATCTTTTATAGTAGCCAGCCAGCCCAATGAACTGTCTCACCTCCTTTTTGGTCTTGTGTTTCGGTCTGGATGCAATCTCTGTGGTCTTATCAATTTGGGGATGCACCTGCTCTTGACCCAAGTGGAACTCCAGATATCGTACCTCCACCTGTCCAATTAAACACTTTTTGGTGTTTGCCACGAGTCCTGCCCATTGCAGCAACCTCAGAACTGCCCTCAGATGCTGCATGTGCCACTGCAAATCATTACTGAATATAATGATGTCATCCATATAGGCAGCAGCATATGTGGAGTGTGGTCTGAGGACTTGGTCCATAAGGCGCTGAAACGTAGCCAGGGCCCCAAACAAACTGAACCGAAGGGTCGTGAATTGGTGTAAGCCAAATGGTGTAGAGAAGGCTGTTTTCTCATGGGACATTGTTGTTAAGGAGATCTGCCAATATCCCTTTGTCAAATCCAGTGTCGAATAAAAATTAGCTGCGCCCAACCGATTGAGCAGTTCGTCAATACGAGGCATTGGATACACATCAAATTTAGACACCACATTGACGTTTCTATAATCCACACAGCACCGGACCAATCCATTGTTCTTCAGAACCAGCACCACCGGGCTGGCCAGTCACTGTGGGATTCTTCTATTACCCCCATATCAAGCATGGCCTTTAATTCTTCTCAAACCACCTTTTTGTGTTCAGGTAATCGGTAGGGACGTCTGCATACCACTAACCCTGGTTTTATTCGATATGGTGTTCTATGAGGTTAATATGAACGGAAAGGGGCGAGAACACATCAGAGAATTCTCTTTGCAACCGGGCCACGTTCGCGACTTGCAACGGTGAGAGGTGAGCTCCGCAAGTGACCGGGGTGCCTTGATTGGCTTGATCTCTCTGGAACCACCATCGCCAAAGACACGTGGTAAATTTGGCGTGCTCCACCCCTATCCGTTTGTTTAACCTCATTATCGATTTCCTAGACTCGCCGTGTGACCTCAAAGGGCCCTTGCCACTTTGCAAGTAATTTAGAACTTGATGTGGGGAGTAATACAAGTTCTTTATCTCCCTGTGTAAATTCCTGTAGCCGAGTACCCCTATTATACAGCTGGCTTTGACGTTCTTGAGCATAGAGCAAATTCTTCTGGAGTGGTGGTGGTGTAGTGGTCTAAGCACATAACTGGTAATTAGAAGAACCCTGGTTCAAGCCCCACAGCAACCACCATTGTGTCCTTGAGCAAGGCACTTAACTCCAGGTTGCTCCAGGGGGATTGTCCCTGCAATAAGGGCTCTGTAAGTCGCTTTGGATAAAAGCGTCTGCCAAATGCATAAATGTAATGTAAATGTCTTCTGTGTTAATTGCTTCAGGGTGTGGAGTTTTGCTCTCAGGTCAAGAACGTGTTGAATTTCATTTTGGCTGTTTGAAGGTCCCTCCTCCCAATTGTCCCTCACAACATCTAAGACACTGTGAGGCTTACGCCCATACAATAATTAAAATGGGGAGAACCCCGTGGAGGCTTGCAATACCCCTCAAAATGTAAATAGCTTATCCCAATTCCAGGCATCTTCGAGCACAAACTTCCGAATCGTGTTTTTCAGGGTTTTTAATTAAACCATTCGACCATGCCGTCCGTTTGCGGGTGGTAAACACTTGTCCGAATCGATTCAATGCCCAATAATTTGTACAGCTTGAGTAGTGTATTGGCACTTTTCCACTGCACGTTTTGGTTTGACTCGCCTCAACTCTACTCGTTTTACTTTTCTGAGCTTTCTTTTGCACTGCTGTATAGTGCCGCCTCAACGTGGATGGGATTATAGGCTGATTGTCATAGTACGCCGCCTCTACTGCCGTGAATTCATATTAAACACGACACAAACATTACTGGCCAAAGCAATAGCACAACTAATAGCTGTTAGCTTCTAGCTCATTGTGCTTCATAAAGCAGTTGTTGCATGGTGATTTTACACAAGTGTAATAGTTAAATTGGCCTGGTTGTTTTAGAAGCATGCTTTCCAGTACCTGGTCAACTAAATAAAGTGAAGCTTTCAAGCAGAGTATAGAGTTAATGTAACAAAACATCCTCCATCGCGGATCAACGTCCAGGGCACTCTCCCTCCCATTACTCGCTGTTTAGATAGCGTCCATTTGGTTGAACCACTTCCACTTTTCTTTGATGGTTCTGTAATCACTTTTAAGTTTTAACTTAGTTTAACTTTTCCCTACACTGTTGGTAGGTCCGATGTTAGCCGTGTGCGGCCAACAGCTGATACACTCCCTGAAAGACTTTTTAGTTTTGCGTCGTTTCTTTCTTCGCTAACAAGTGGACAGTCTGCACCTCATTTATTGGCCACGGTGTGGTTTTGTGCATAGCCATTTATTTTTTTACAATTTGAAAGGCGCTTGAACAAATGATACTGTTATCGCTGTTGCTAACTTTAAAACTAGTTGGTTGATGTCCCGTGTCGGAAATCCAGTGACACTGGTAGTGACGATTCTCTCTGACCAATCAGTGATCTGGAGGATTTTGACATCACATTTAGTATCGGCTCGGCTCGCTTGGAACCTTGACAGAGGTTGTACTAAAAAAAGTTTCAGGTACCAGGTACTATCCTTAGTGGAAAACCCCAAAAAAGCGAGCAGAGTCGAGTTGAGTCGAGTTGTACCGTACAGTGGAAAAGCCCCATTAGTGACATGAAAGTAGTGCCCCAATCAGTGAGGATTTCTTTCGGAATCCCCACTCGGGAGATAATTCTGTAGAATGACTCTGCAACACTACGTGTTGAAATGTTGCGCAAAGGCACTGCTTCCGGATATTGTATTGCATAGCCCGCTTGCAGTACACTCTAATGGCTGACGAGGCCCATAGCAATTCTTTTGAAGGGGACCTCAATCAAAGGGAGTGGGCGCAATGGCGCTCTTGGGATGGCCGGCGGATTCACTAGCTGACATTCATGTCATGCCGCACACCACCTACAATGATCCTGTGAATGACCAGCCAATAAAAACAGGCCATTAGTCGATTTAGTGGTTTTTTCTGAGGTACTCGTCTCATGATTGCTCAAGAGGGAAATCTCAGGTGGGGAATCCTCTAAGGGATGGAAGACTCCCCCCTCCCTTACATCATCCTGATGTGGAGCTGATGTAGATAGCCCTGACTCCGCCTCCCCAGCCAGCACTCAATCACCATACGGATGGATGGATTTAACTGTTGTGCACCTTCTCTGTGTTTACAACAGAGTCTCCTGCTGAATGTTTATACATAAGCACCTTCCTGAGAATGTCAATGAGGGAGAATACAATAGAGGGTGCCATTTTATATATATATATATATGTGTGTGTGTGTGTGTGTGTGTGTGTGTGTGTGTGTGAAAATACAATAGGCAGCCAGTGGATAGACTGACTTTCTACATGCTATATTTTCCCAATATGTTCAGTTATATGTATAGTTTTCAATTATTTTAGGGAAAAAATCCCCAGGATTCTCCAATATGTTATTTTCACATTCCTTAGGTTTTTTTTTGTGTGCTGCATGACTAACTACAGGTTAATGTATGTTTCCAATATGTCTAAATATACATATACAATATACGTATACTGTATTCACTACAAAAAAAATCACATAAATTCTCTGAAATTATATTTTCACATTTCAAAGTTTCTAGTATGTTCTCAGTGGACAGACTGACTTACTACAAGTGAGATTATCACAGTAAATCCTGTGATTTATAAATAAAGCATTAAATTATTAAAAACATTCACAAAAAAAAAAAAAAACATTTTTCACAATCCAAAGGTTGTTCCTAGTGGATGGACTTACTTACTACATTTTATTACAATAACTCCAATTGTATGAACACAGTATTCAATTATTTAGAAAATAAATCACCAAAATTCACTGTAAGTTCCCAGTGGATAGACTGATTATTTCAGTGTTTCTAATTATATTAATCATATTTGCCTGCAAACTGCTAAGTTCTCAAATTACTTCAGTGTTTGAACATTTTTACAAACAAAATGAACACATTCCAGTTTTAAAACATAACTCACGAAAAACGTGTTTTGGGGACTTGCATCACTGTTCTCTGGTCTGTCAAATGGAACGTTTATTAAAGAGATGTTCAGACCCATCTGCACACCACAGTGACTATGGAAAACTGATCCCACCACACAATAAAAAAAACAAAAGAGCTATTTTTTCTTTTATCTCACAATTTTGACCTTTTTTCCTCGCAATATAAACTTGCAATTGCGAGATATAAAGTTGCAATTGCGTGATATAAAATCGCAACTGTGTGATATAAAGTCGTACCTGTGTGATATAAAGACGCAATTGTGTTATGTAAATCCACAACTGTGTGATATAAAGTCACTAGTGTGTGATATAAAGTCGCAATTGTATCACTAAATTGAGCATTTATTTTTGCTTTTGTGACTTTTTAAGTGGTATTTCTCATCTTTCCCTGTGTTCCAAATATCTATGTTACATATGTAACCTCGTTTCCTTGAGATGAAAGAAATTAGGCATGGGGTCACTAAGCTGATGCTATGGGGAGTGTCCTTTTACACGACCTAGTTGAAACCCTTCTAAAATAACAGCAATTCTAAAATTGTCTATAGTGTTTAAGCCCCGTCCTTTAAGCGCAAAGCTGTCTAGTATAAAAGCAGGCACGCAAACACCATTCTTTACAATTTTCTGACTGAGGTACAAAGAGCACATGGCCGGCATAGTCCCGCAGGATGGCGACCGACATGAGTATGCTGCAAGTAAATGACCGTCATGGTCAGCCAGGAGGGGAACACTCAGAATGGACATATGATAATTCATTGTTAATTCATGTCTTATAGTATGAATTAACCCCTTCACAAACCCAGTCGGAAAGGAAGTTTTATTTATAATTGTTACGTTTCCTCCCCGTCTAGGGGTCGGGAATAAAACTAACAAGTGAATAGGATCTTAAAGGGGACTGTTTGGAGGTCTTCACTCCTGTCCCAGCCAACAATAATCACAACAGGTTACAAGTTTATTTTCCTCTATAAATACAAAACAAAGGGAAGCATAAAGTCTTCAAGAGGAGACCAGGCCAAAATAACAAACAAAATGAGTCTAGCTGCAAAGGAGGCACAAACTACTTACCCTTACAAACAAAGGAATAGGAAATTAACAACATAAATCTTGCCTCACTCCCTACCTAGCCATAAACAAGAGAAAACAGGTTTAATAACAAAGAAAATGGCGCCCACCTCTCTACTGCTTCTGTAGATACCAACGGGTGGAAATTATCGCACTCCCAACAAAGGATCTTATAGTTACCTCACTTTAAAAATTATAACAGTTTAACATAAAATACAACTTGTAGTTTCTAATTAACAACAGCACTAAATCACAAAGACTGGGGTAGGAGGAAAGAGTCTCTCCTAGCAGACTTTCCACCTCAGCTTTATTCACATGTTCTTCAGGTAGTGCACCAATCAGAGCTGCTCAGCACTCGATCTTAATCACTTGCAGCTGATGTAAATTAACCTGGTTGGGATGACAGAGAACACAAGGGAGACAACAGAAAACATACAACGTATAATCAATATACATGCAACTTCTACATCCACAGATGTAACAAGGAAATAAAAGAAAGATACGCCCTGGGACGTAAACACACCCACCCTTACTTACAAGCCAGGGCTTGCCACCAGCAAAACAGGACTTGTAACCATTTATTATTCACCCTCTAACTTTCAGTATTATGAGCTCTGGACAGTACATCGGCTACAAAATTTTTCACTCCCTTTTTATAACGCACATCCAGGTTAAATTCCTGAATGATGAGGGACCACCTCATCAACCGCTGGTTAGCGTTTGACATACGGGATCGAGAAATCAAAGGGTTGTGGTCCTTGTAAACCACTATCGGTTTGCCATTGCCAGACCCTACATAGACCTCAAAATGCTGAAGAACCAGTAACAAGGCTAATGACTCTTTCTCGATTGTACTATACCGTCTTTGGCATTTTGAGAACTTTTTAGAGAAAAAGCACACCGGATGTTCAATACCCAAGTTATCCTCTTGTAGAAGCACTGCACCTGCTCCATAAGCACTGGCATCTACCTGCAGACTAAATGGAAAGGTGAAATTTGGGGCAGACAGAACTGGAGCATTACACAAAAGATCTTTAGCTGCATGGAAAGCAGACTCACACTCAGGGCTCCATACAAACTTACATTCTGTACTCAAGAAATCTGTCAGGGGTGAAACTACAGAGGCAAAATTTTCACAAAAACCTCTATAGTAACCAGTTATACCTAAGAAACGCCTCAACTCGCGTTTGTTGGTAGAAGGGGGAAACTCAATGATGGCAGAGACCTTGGCCTCAACAAGACATACCTGGCCTTGCCCTACTATTTTGCCAAGATAAGTGACAACTGCCCTTGCAAACTCACATTTGGCAAGGTTCAATGTTAAAGAAGCTTCAGACAAACGTTTTAACGTGAATAAACTACAATGTCATCAAGGTATACTTCACAATTTTGTATTCCTGACAAAACCCCTCTGCATCAAACGCTGGAAGGTAGCAGGATCGTTACGCATTCCAAAGGCCACAACCTTATAATTAAGGAAGTTGTCAGGGGTAACAAATGCAGGAGATCTCACTAGTAGTAGTAGTAGTTTATTTATCCCTTAGGAAATTAGTTTTGCACAGGTGCTCCACATCACCAAAAAAAAAAAAAAAAAAAAAAAACACTCTTCCATCACATAGACTCTCACGAAACAAAAAGAACACACATGGTTACAGACTATTCATCATTAAAATAGCAGTTGGTATGAATGAGTTCTTGAACCTCCTAGTTCTCCCCCCCATTCCTCTATATCTGCGGCCAGATGGAAGAATAACAAACTCTTTATGTAATGGATGTGATGGACAATTGATTATTGAAAAAGCTTTTTTAACAACTCATTTTTTAAAAATGTCCTGAGGCAATATCTGTTGAACTCCAATCACTTTAGAAGCAGTCTTAGTCAGCTTATTCATTCTATTTCTATTTGACAGGCTAATACAATCAAACCATACAATGTCACAATAAGAAATTACGGGTTCAATAAAACTCCTATAAAACAGTGTCATTAACACTGAACATACTTTAAAAGAGTTCATTTTTCTTAAGAAAAACATACGCTGCTGAACCTTTTTACAAATGGCATCCGTGTTTGCATTAAAATTTAATTTATTATCAATAATTGTGCCCAGATATCGATATTCGTCCACAAATTCAATATCCCTTCCATTTATGACAGTAGGAGAAACAGGGATGACCGTTTTTCCGAAGTCTATAATCATGTCTTTAGTCTTCGTTGTATTTAAATGTAGGTTACACTCTGCACACCAGGAGACAAAATCCTCCACCACTGGACCATGAGATATCTCCTCATTTACAAGGAGACTCACAATCACAGTATCATCTGCAAACTTTAACATATACCTATTGTCAAATGTACTCCTACAATCATTAGTATACAAAATAAAAAGCAAAGGGGAAAGAACACACCCCTGAGGCGAACCAATAGAAGAACACAACTTGGAAGAAAGCAAACCATTGACTCTCACACACTGGGTTCTGTTTGATAAGAAATTTACAATCCATCCTACTAGATTAAGATCAAGATTAAATAAACTGACTAATTTTTCGGCTAACAAATGTGGCTTAATTGTATTGAATGCGGATTCAATACAATTAAGTGTTGAGGTAACACTAGCACTGGGTGTTAAAGGTACCTGCCAATAACCTTTTCAAAGGTCTAACTTTGTGACATAACATGATCATCCTACCCTATCCACACAGTCTTCCATTCTTGGAAGAGGAAAGAAATCCGGTTTGGTTATGTTATTCACCTTCCGATAGTCCGTACAGAATCGCAGGCAGTTATCCGATTTAGGAACAAGTAAGCATGGTGAACTCCACGGACTCTGACTGGACACAGCAAAACCATGACACAATAAATAATCAAGTCCTCTCTCATTAAATGCCTTTTATGAGGATTCACACGGTACGGATGTTGTTTAATGGGTAAACACTCACCTACATCTATATCACGACTCAGCACAGTGGTCTGGGAGGGAACATCATGAAACAGTGTAGGATACTTTCTGATCAACTCAACAATATCAATACATTGGTCATCAGGTAGATAACACAGATGCGAGTCCAATGTGGTCAGAACAGAAGAATTTGATAATCTCCCACAAGAGATTTGAGCATTTTTATCTACCAAGTCATCCACTTCAGGGGTACATGGATAATAAATAATATTTACCACTGATATTGGTTCAACTGGTAAATCAGGTTTAGATGAATCTCTTGATGCATATGATTTCATCATATTTATGTGACAGACTCGGGTCTTACGACGCTGATCAGGAGTATGTACATCATAGTTAGTGTCACTTAGCTTTTTCTCAACTACGTAAGGACCAGAGAATTTTGCTTGCATGGCCAAGCCAGGAACAGGGAGTAGTATTAACAAAGAATCACCTGGTTGAAAACTGCGCACAACACTTTGCTGGTCATAACGGGCTTTCATCTTAGACTGAACTTCAGCAAGATGGGCCTTAGCAATTTCCCATGCCTTGTGAAGTTGTTTGCGAAAAGAGCTCACATAATCGAAAATAGACACTTGAGAGGAATCTTTGGTTAAAAACTGCTCACTTAAGAATTTTAATGGCCCTCGCACTGTGTGACCAAACACAAGCTCGGCAGAACTAAATCCTAGAGATTCCTGCACTGTTCCCCTTACAGCGAACATTAACATGGGTAACCCTTCTGCCCAGTCTTTACCGCTCTCCACACAGTAGGTACGCATCATCGACTTGAGAGTCTGATGGAACCATTCAAGTGCGCCCTGTGACTCTGGGTGGTATGCACTTGAAAACTGGTGTTCCACGCCCAACTCTTTTACCATTTGCTCAAGCACATGAGATGTAAAATTTGACCCTTTAAGATTTTTGTAGGTTGAATACAATTTAAGATTCTGAAGGTTGTAGTAGCCTGCCAGTGGATAGACTGACTTACTACATACCATATTTTATATATATATATTAAGGCTGTCAATCGATAATTGTTTTAACCAAATTAATTACATGGTGTCCCGATTAATTAATCGCGATTAATCGCATATATAAATATTTGCTGAGAAAGCCCCTCATATAACAATAACTCAAAATATAATGATTATACATAGTTATCTTTAAATATAAATAATAATAATAATATATATATATATATATATATATATATATATATATATATATATATATATATATATATATATATATATATATATATATATAAATATTCAGATAATTAAAATCATTACATTCCTGTAGCAGAAGATTTAATCATTGATAAGACAATACAAAAATCGGCTTTAGAATACAATGTATTGTTTACTACCATATTATTGATCATTAGTCAATCATTGGCATACAGTTCACAGCAATCCATTTCAAAAGTGAATTTGTCAATCAGTTGGAGATTTATCACGAGGACTTGTTTAAGGGCCCATCAATTTACACCTGCGTCAGACGTCTTGGGTGTGTTGCATCATAAACATAAAATGTTTAGGTCACTGTGTCAAGTTAAATATTGTTTAATACTTAATCTTTAAACACATCTTGAGATCCCTTACATCGAATTTGCGCTCCTTCGAATGTTTTGAACGCTTGTTCTGCCTATTAAAGTGTTTTCTTCACTATATAAACTGCAGGTTGCTCATACAGCTGAAATTTCACTTACTGTCCTCTGGAGTAAACAGGTGGTTCTGCAAGCTTGCATTTCTCAGGAATCTTCCTTATTATGGTCCGTGGGCATGCGATTAATTGCATTAATTTTTTTAACGTGTTATTTTTTGTAAAATTAATCACACTGAAGTAACGCGTTAAATCAACAGCCCTAATATATGTATATATGTATATGTATATATATATATATATATATATATATATATATATATATATATATATATATATATATATATATATATTGTTTAATATATGAAAATATATAATAAAAACTCCCACCAAACTCAACCCTAAACCCAACTCAAAAAGACTGTATAACACATATGGCACTTTAAGTCTACAGCCTTTAGAATGCACCAATGAAGTTTTGTTTTTAATAATTAAATACTGCATCTGTATAATAGCACTTTCTGGCAAAATTTGACCTGTAATAAGTCAGTCGACCCAATGGGAGCCAACTACAACCTTAACTTCAACTTCCATTGAAATGTGAAAGTATGATTTTGGTGCGAATTTCTTTTCTACACGTTAAGACATATTATACAAACAACACACCTAGCCTCGAGTCTATCCACGCAGAACATACGACAATCTTTGGAAAGTAAAAATATGATTTTGATTCATTTTAATTATTTATTTTCTTAAATAATTCAATATTGTATAAGTATCATTAGACATATTGGAAAAATAAAACCTGTAGAAAGTCATGCACCCCACTAGGAGCCTACAAAACCTTTGGAAAGTGAAATATAATTTTGGTGATTTTTGGTCAATTTTATTTAAAATAATTTAATACTGTATTAATCCTCGATCAAATCCACTAACTACATTTGGACAGAGTTCATGCAACAGTAGTTTAGTGTAGCTTAAGTGTTCTCCTTTAAACAGTGCCACCTCATGGTCAAAACAGTTGCAAAACAGTCCTAAAGTCGAATGTAAAGGGAAGATAATTCAACATGAATTGTAGATGTAATACATATACATTTAAATATATCAGAAGACTTTTATTATAATCTATATAGATATAAATACACAGATAGCACCACATGTGCATTCCTCTTGATGAAGTCGCAATTGAAAGGGCAGAAGGCATGCTACTCTAGCCAAAAGATACACATAAATACTTTTGAAGATAACATTATTTATTGACAGCGGCAGTGCGTGCTTAACGGTGAAAACGAATACTATTGATATACAACACGAGCAGACCAAAATATTAAATTATATATTATTAAACAAAATATTATATTATTAGTTGTTTTCATACTTTCTTTGTATTTTTATAATATAACGCACTGTTAATTTTATGTTAGTAAAATGCAATAAAAAAGTAAAAGTGTGTTATACAATTTGATGACGATCTCCCACATTGTAGTCTTTCTGCACTATGAATGAACGCACACGTTTCTGCGCGCATTAGTCCATACTGCTGTTTGGCTCCACCCATATCAGATGACAACATCCGGTTTAAACGTCTGAGAGGGAAATTCGGAAAGATAGTCCAGCACTAAAACTTATGCCGCGAAAACTTCCCCAAAACCTTCCACGACTCTCCTTACTGCTAGTTTTGATTATTTGGACGTTATTATAATGGCGTCGTGAGAGTCAATTGCTGTCAAACTCAACGGCAGAAATTTTCGCAGACAGCCCATTCTCCCTCATTTGGTGCCTCGCGCTTCAGCTTGCTGATTTTATAAGGTAATATCTAATCACAATTTCCCGCAGATGTCTGGTTGAGTTTGTATATGTACATGTAAATCAAGCCTTTGGTTGGCACAACAGTGTGTGATTTATATATAATGGGTATCAAGATGGCACGAATCTTGCTGTAGCTAAAGATTGACTCATGAATATTAATCGGTTTAAAAAAATCCTATGCGTGACGTTCATCAAGAAACGTACTTATTTTTTAACCCAGTATTATTGGTTTTAATGACCGAGTGCAGATGTGGGTTTTGTGTACTGGTTTTAAATCCTTGACAATCAAAACAAGTTCAGATAATCCTCATAGGAGAAATATATTGTGTCGATACATAGTGGAGTTTCATAATAACGCAGGGCAATACCCAGAGATTTTAAGAGGGCACAAAAATGAACGATGTCAAGGCTCTGAATCTGTAAACATCAGACAGAATCAGTCCTAAATCAATTCATCATGATCATATTACTTTAAATGAAACGAACTGCGCGGTTTATTATTCAAACCTCTCTGCTTTCTTTGAACTATGAAATGTTGATAGACTGTTGAGAAGACTGTAATAATGTGTGTGCCCTCCAGCTGAAGATGTCAAAGACATTGGCAGCACTGAAAAAAGAAGTGTCAGTCACATAATTACTCACAATTGCTTAAAGGGATAGTTCACCCCAAAATGAAAATACTCTCATTTACTCACCCTCATGTTATCTCAGATGTGTATGACTTACTTTCTTCTGCAGAACTCAAAGATTTTTAGAAGAATATTTCAGCTCTGTAGGTCAATACAATGCAAGTGAATATGTGATTTTTGAAGCTTTAAAGGTTGTCACCAAAGGCAGCATAAAAGTAATACATATACTTTATTGGATTAATATGTGCCTTTTGAAACTATATGATGAGTGTGGGTGAGAAACGGATACATATTTCAGTCCTTTTTTACCATAATTCTCCACTTTCACTTTCAAAATGTGAAAGTGGAGATTTCTAGTAAAAAAGGACATTTTACATCTTATGTACCTTTTTCTCACCCACACTTATCATATTGCTTCTCAAGATAAGAGTTTAACCACTGTCAATTGAATTACTTTTATGCTGCCTTTATGTGATTTATGTACCTTCAAAGTTTTGGTCACCATTCACTTGCATTGTGAGGACCTACAAAGCTGAAATATTCTTCTGAAAATCCATGTTTGTGTTTGCAGAAGAAAGTAAGTCATACACATATGAGATGGTATAATTTTCCTTTTTGGGTGAACTATCATTTTAACCAGTTGTCTAAATACACTTTAAACACTTTATACCTTTAGCTAGTTTTGGTTTAAACCAGTCAACCAAATATGATTTTCTGATGAAAGGCAACCTGTTTTTCTCTGCTCTTGACTGACTGTTGCTCATTAAAAGTCTAATTATGCATTGGTGGTCACTTTTCTACGACAACGTTTTCTGATTGGCACATGGTCAGGACATTAGTATGCACTGCTACATGTCGATGTTGACACTCTCCAGGACATAAAATACCCCAGATAATTTTCACACACAGAATTTAAGAATGTTCTACCAGTATTCTGTTTTGGAAATTACAGCTATCTTGGCAGTTTATTGGGCAAACGGCTATGCCCCCCTAAGGACTGGTGAAAGTTGTGCGGAGATGACAAGTCAACAAGGAGAGTTTGTTTGTCGTTTGGTTTGTTGAAAAAAGAAAAGAAAGGCTAATTATATATATACGTCTCACCCAAGGGATTTTTCCAGCAGGGGTGATGGCAAGACATTAAACATCTCTGCCGTTATGAGCGGATCATAAAAACACTCCCTTGTTTTGTCTTTCATGGACCTATCATTAAGACCAAGAACAACAATTACCCACTCCCGCTTCTGCACACACAAGCTGTTTGAGCGGCTTCTACCCTGTTACGCTGTGCTCGCAATGTAAGAATCTCGCCTCCCAGCAGTACAGAGATGAGGATACGTCACCATTCAGCCTTGTTGGGTTTTGTTTATTTGTGAAAAATACTTCAGTATGGAGTTAAGTGGTTTTTGAAAGAGCCAAGTCCATGAGACATTATGGCACTACCCAGTGACCTTTTTTTTCTTTTTCTTTCTTTCTGGATGCCTCATGAAATACCAGCTGATGACAAATTAAGAATTGGGTAACACATTTTCAACTCAATTTCCTGATTACAATCCTTGTCACCTTTGACTCCATACAAAAGGCATCATTCTTATTGTGCAAACCTCTGTTCTGAGAAATAGACTTTTGAAGTTAACAAATGAAGCAAACTTCTCATGTAAGGATCTGTTCAAGAACACCCTAGCAATAGGTTTTGCACAGACAATCACCACTGAACCTTGTTTGTATTGTTGCATTGTCTTATGGTTTTTTGTGTGTGCGTATGTGTTCTCACAGGCTTTAGACCATGGCTGCTTTTTCTGACACAGAGGTTCATTTCTGGATGGCCAAAGCAGTGAACTGGGGTGAGACAATATCATCTTCAGCCCTTCTGGACACAAGCAGACACCTTAGCACTCTGAGGATCTTTCTCCAGCATGTCCAGCAGGCATTACAGCAGATGGTATGGAAAATAAAGGCATACAACTTGATGACTTAAGTCAAGGGTGTGTCTTAGAAATTACTTTGACTTCACTCTTCAAACAACCCTTTTTAAGTGTTTCAAGCCCGATTGGCTGAAACCTTATTGTATTTGTCAGGATTTTTTTAGGGGTTCTGTTAGTGTTCTTTTTAGGGTCCAAGCACCGAAGGTGCGTAGGCACCTATTGTGTTTGTTAGCGTTCTTTTTAGGGGCCAAGCACTGAAGGTGCATAGGCACCTACTATATCTGTTAGTGTTCTTCTTCTGCCATGGAAGTCTATGGCAGCCGTAGAACCATTCACAGTAATTTTGCACATATATAGAGGACAGTCTACACTGATACCATAATAATTTTCAAAGATTTTAAAGAGTCTTTATCTCAAACCATCTACCGCCACTAACAGTTCAAAGTTTCATTCATGTTTATCCTAATAACTTTGGAACCATATGTCCTAGAGACAAAATTTTGCCCCTTGATTCCTGAGCTCATGCCGAATCAAAAGCATGGTTTCAATTTCCACCAGACTAGATTTTCTACCATTTTGAATTTTCAGAAAACCCTACATTTTCGAACTCATCCTAGACCTTTAAGTCCGATTTGCACAAAAATTGGTATGTGTCATCTGGAGACACAAAGTTATTAAAAGAATTTTGATAGACCAAACTATTTTTGAATGGCGCTTCAACATATTCAATGAAGAATGCACCAAATTAGTTTTGAGGCTTCATCTCTAGGATACTTTGAAGGATTGTGACGAAACTTGTTATGTGTCATAGCCATCATGCCCTGAGGTGACCTGTAGTGATTTGGCACAGTACCCCCTACGGGTCAGGAGATGTAAAAAAAATAGCTATTTTTGCTTATAACTTCTTTATTGTTTGTCTTAAAATCACATGTATCACCAAACAACACTTCTTTCTTGTTGTCATTTTCACTCATTCCACTAAATTAACTCAAATTCATGACACTGCAGAAACTCTCAGCATGTGGAGGCTCATGCTACTCTCCGCGATCCATGCACAATTTAACATGCACCCTATTGAGAGTGAGAACCGCTAATCGTAACCACGAGTAGGTTACCCCATGTGACTCTTATCCTCCATAGGAACCGGGCCAATTTGGTTACTTGGGAGATCTGGCTGGAGTCACTCAGCACGCCCTGGATTCGAACTTGTGGTAGTCAGCGTCTTTACTCGTTGAGCTACCCAGGCCCCCTCCCTTTCAGTATTTTAATGCATTAATGTAATGACATCATTCAGATCGTAAAACAGTGGGCATATGTCGATGCTAGAGACTTGTTGCTTTCAAACGATATATGATTTGTCAAGATTAAAGTTGGATATGAAGGTAATATAAGCCAATAAACATAAAAAACCCTAAAAAAGCAAATATGGGATGATGCCAGTTAATGGGCTAAACTAGCTTTTCAGTATACTTACTGTCTGATTGTTCACAATGACAACTAAAGAAGAAAACATTTGCAACATTTTTAAGGAATTTATTTGAATTTTTATTAATTGTATTTAAATGCATCAATTTTATTATGAAATGAAAAATTGTTCACATCTGTGTATTTTGATAAAATAATTGTAATACGATAAGATGTATCATGCCGCATCAAGACTTATTTTGTAATCATAATGATGTTTTTATAAATGCTAATTACTTTTGATAATTTTAGTCTGTTGTCATTGATGGACTCGTTGGCTGATGCCAAGTGATCCTATTAATTGCTTTTCAAGCAGTTTGCCTAAAATCTTCAAACAAATCTATTTTCACAAAGTTTTGCCATTCCTTTGCTTGGCTCCGATAATTACTGCTTGCAGCTATATTTATTATTATTATTATTATTCTCCCCTTAAACTGATCATGTGGACCAAACCATAAGGCCTAGAGACATGAAGCTTTGGGCAAGGGTAGTATTCACA
This sequence comes from Xyrauchen texanus, assembly GCF_025860055.1. NCBI lineage: Eukaryota > Metazoa > Chordata > Actinopteri > Cypriniformes > Catostomidae > Xyrauchen > Xyrauchen texanus. The sequence continues at coordinate 20,492,609 of NC_068302.1, read as the reverse complement.
CAACTTAGCCATTACCCTGATCGACCAATAGGTGGCGCTATAACAAAGGCATATGTATTTTGGGTCATAACTGTAACCGTAAGGGCTAGTCAAGCCCTAAAAATGTATATCTCCTATTTCATGTCTGTCTAAAATGTTTCTGCCATTTAGAATTTTTTGAAAAACATACTTTTTCAAACTCCTCCTAGACCACTGGTCTGATCAGCATGAAATTTAGAATACTTCATCTACAGACCCCCCTGATAAATTTGTTTTTAAAAGAATCTTGATGCCTCAATTAATTCTGAAGATAATAACACTAAAATTCCTTCGGTTTAATGTGATTTGAGCAATTTATCAATATTTAACCAACGCAAACTCCATAACCAAACCCAATTCACATAGTCAACAGGGCTTTTAAAGATGTCAGCAAAGTTTCGTAATATTCCACCCCTAGGGAGCGCTACAACCATAAATCTGTTAAAACTTTGCAGCAGTTTGAGCGACAAAGTTTAAATTAATATACATCTTCTTTGGTTCAAATGCTAACATATTCATACTTTCGAATTTATTCGATAAATTAACAAAAATGGCCGGCAATGGCCAATCAAATTTCAGCACCTTATAACTCGTATTGGGAATGGCAGAGGGTTATGTAAATTACTATACACAAGCAGTGTTTCAACTCAAAGCCATGGTGCGATGGCTCATCTCAGTGTCTTACCGCTTTCCTGTATGATGAGACACAGGACAAAGATGGTTCTCTCGAGAAGAAATTATAAAACTGCATTAATTCGGCACTTAATGAGAGCAGTTAAATAAAAAAAAATTATGTTTTAAGCTCTTAACTATGTTTCTGTTTTCTTTACTAAGTCTCACGAAGCTTAAGTGCACATATTTATTTCTGTTTCTGTTATCTTTGGAAAGTAATGATAACTTGAATTTTTTTTTAAAGTCAAAGTCAGATCATGTTTAACCACTCTGTGGATTCTAGTGCCCTACCGATTTATCGTTTTGCCGATAAAGGGCTGCGATTTAATTAAATACATCATTTGTCTCCACGCACTTCCCTCTGTGGTGCGCCTATGTGCACTGCTGTTTGTCTGCAGTGCTTTCTTAAATACATGTAAACAGGTTAATTCTGTTACACGTGGTTTTGAAGTGGTTATGTTCTCCATACACACACTTTCTATATATCTGCTGCCCTGAGTGACATGTACTCTTGAGTTCAGTTCGTGTGCTAACATGAGATGAGCGCCTTATTTAAAGCGCCCCCGATATTTGAGTAATTTCACATATAACTAATATAACCTTAACCCTGTCCCTGACAAACATGTCTGTCATGTTTATCACATCTGTTTGCTGTTAGCCAGCTATAGTTTGTCAGTGCAGTCAGTAATGTAGCAGATTGAAAGGTAAGCATCTGAGCATCTTTTTGCAGCTCAGCAGACAACGGTGTGGTGGTGTCTGTGGAGCTTTGATTTCATGCTACGTTATTGCCTTGTCAGTGAGACGCAATGCTGGAAAGTAAATAATCAACATACATCTTTTACTCTCCATGACAATGAGCTTATAGATTTTATTCTACAATTGGTTGAAAATGTATAATAATAATTTCCAATATTCTTTGATAAAAATATTTAAGAAAGCAGCCTTCTGAGAACCTTTGCATAGTCATATCGGTGCACAATCCACTTAGAAAATGTCTGTTTTCATTCCAGCTTAAAAAATAACTATATCGGCCACCATAGCGGTAATTGGTCAATTTCCCCCCTCTAAAAGCGGTATCAGTCTCAAAAATCCCATATCGGTGGGGCTCTAGTTGTTTCAGTGAAGAATTTGCTAGAATAACTCAAAATGACATCTGTTTGTCAGACTTTCTGAGACAATTCATGAAATGAACTGAAGATTAATACATTCGTGAACCAGACTGATGTGTTTATCATTGCGTGCACAGCAGTTGCGGATTGCACCAACAGAGCGGGTGAGTAAATGATGACAGAAGCTTTATTTTTTTGATGAACTAGTCTTTTAAAAGGCACCAATAGCGGTATTATGTTTCTTTTGACCAATTGTGTATTTCAACGCACTGGTAAATATATAAATAAAAATACAGTGTGTTTTATCTACTATAAAACACCCTGTAATAATAAGCCTTGGTGATATTAATTGCCTGCGAATTGACATGTTGGTAAGAAAGACTATAAATCAGCACTTTCCAGTGATGTTGGTTTACAAGACGCCAGAAAATGTAAGACACTGCTGAGTTCACTCCATGAACCTACTAAGATTCGAGGTTGGCTCTCTATGTCACAATTCAGAACTGTTTGCATCCATATGGCCAAAGTAATTCATAGTTGTTGCTTCTTCCCCGAATACAATTTAATGTTTATATTGGGATTGTAGACTGTGTGTATCCAAGTGAAACTACTATCCCGAAATTCATTTACAAACTCATGCACATAGACATAGTAACTGGAGAGTTTATTCATAATGTCAACAAACAGCATGAAAGATGAGCTCGCACCTGTAATTGCACTAATTTGCACATCAGGGGAAAACAGCTGAAAATAATAATGAGACAGCGGTTCTGGCTTTTGTTTATTGCCGATCTCTTGCTTGTCGACATGAGTGCGCACACCTGACATCTCGTCAGACATATTTCAAGCAGGTGATTCTTATATTAGCAGAGTAAACAGATGGACCAGCGCATAAGAGATGCTTGATAGCAGGGTTGCTATAGACTTTTTAAGACCATTTTGAAGACCTGAACAAACAAAATTAATACCGTATCACCATACCAAAACAAACCCACACAATCTCAAAATAAATCATGTATCACATACTCTTACTTAAACAGGCAGGGTCACATATTCAACTTGGCCTTAACATTGCTTATTAGTAAAACAGGGTAGGATATATTCAAGTTTAAATTATTCAAGATGTTTTCCACATATATATATATATATATCATATTAAAATGTGTTTTCTGTAACATTATATATATAAATACAAATTAAGGTCGACAAATATTGGATTTTGCTGATACGATAATGTGTTGAAAGAAAATCTATTAATTTGCTAATAGTTTTAAAAATTAGTAGCCTATATTAAATGTTCTTAGTCTTTTCTTTGTGAAATGGGGAGGGCCAGACAGAGGCTGAAATGGTCAAAATTGAATAAAATTGCAGATGCAGTTTATGGTGAAACCAAACTACCAATAACTAGGGATAATAAAAAAAGATTTATTATATTTTATTTATAGTATAGAACTTTTAATTTTAAAGACAGTAATACACTTGGGACTCTTATTTTGAAATGCCTGTACTTCACTGCTTCCAGCTGCTCATTCAAACAGATAAGGGAAATAAAACGTGCACTCCTACAATTATCTACAGTGTATTACAATATAAACAATTAAATGTAAACATTGTTATAGTTGATCAAAACTACATCATCAACTGTTGATCTTTAGTGATTGCTTGCCATACATTTCCGATATGTTGTAATGATTGCGAACTGCTCTGCAACAGCTAGAAACACTCACAAGCCCCCGTGTGCTTGGAGAAAATACAACAGAGTTGCGTTTTCACTCTGAAGGACGCATCGCATGCACTTATACGTATAATAAATCGTATTCTTCTGAAGTTTGATACACACATTAGGTCATATTATGATTCCTGTCTTTCTGCCTCCAAATGTAAGACCTCTTATAATTAAGACTTTTGTATTATTTAAGATATATAACAGTTTTTCTGACCTTAATTTGGGAGATCTGAGACATTTTAAGACTATTTAAGGATCCAAAGGAACCATGGATAGATCTTTTAAAAATAATAATCTCACTATTTGTGCCGCTTTACCATCACCCATGGTAGTCGACCAAACATTAGTCGATGAGAAGAGTCTTGGTCGACCAAATGTTGTTGGTCGCAGAAAAAAAAATTCCACAGGAAACCAGACGAACACCGGTACCACTGGTTAGACGCTAGGTGGTACTGTGGGGTAATTTTCGTTAAGCAGGGCTAGGGCTAAGCATACGCAATAAAGCAAGACACCTTGTTTTCAAACTTTAAACTTTACTTTTTTCAACATTCAAATGAAACTGGAAAAAAGTTGCAATTAAAATGTGTGTTGTTCAACTTTTTGAAAGATGGCTTTACAACAGTTGTGAAGGATAGCATCTCTCTGGCATAGAACCTACTTCATCCATACATTCTCTACCGGTCGGGTATTTTGTTGTCCGGGAAAATACATCATGTGTGTGAATAAAGTTGTTTTGTTTCCTCCACAATATATATATATATATATATATATACACACACACACAGACACACACACAGATTTTATTGTTGTCATTTTAGTGTTATTTTTCACATAAGATTGATCTTATCATGATTATTTCATGATGATGATGTTGCGAGCTGTAGACAGCGGGGGTGAGATGTTAGATTGGTTCGAGCCAACATATATTATGACCATCATACAATGAAATGCCTTTATGATCAAACATAAAAGATATCTTGATAGTAGATAGTAGAAATATTCCACATCCAATTTTCATGTAACCCAACACAATGCCCAGACTTTCATTCTGATAGGTTGCATCATTGTAACCAAAACAAATACAATTCTTGCATTCATCTCTAATGCTGTGACAATACCAGTTTGTTATCATGACATACAGGGAACTTTGTACAACAGTACTTGTCTATTGTTAACCAGTTGTTAATTTTTGCGAGCGACTTGAACCCCAATAATTGCTGCTTGCAGCTATATTTGGCTCAACAGTAATAATTTGGGCCAGTAATGATAAAATATTTTTTACTTGCCCTGCCAACATATTACTGGCTCTCGTATCGAATATGATAAGTAGTTGTAAAAACCTACTGTCATGTAACTCCATAATAACTATAAATTCATAAACCCACTTTTGGGTAAAACAAAGACATTGTGGAAAACATTACAGAATTGTTTATCATTTTCTACACTCAATGAGCACTTTATTAGGAACACCTGTACACCAACTTATTCATGCTATTATCTAATCAGCCAATCGTGTGGCAGCAGTGCAATACATAAAATCATGCAATTACAGGTCAGGAGTTTCATTTAATGTTCACCTCAACCATCAGAATGGGGAAAAATGTGATCTTCGTTATTTAGACTGTGGCAAATGCCTTGTTGATTAGAGAGGTCAACGAAGAATGGTCAGATTGGTTCGAGTTGACAGAAAGGCTTTGGTAATTCGGATAACCACGCTGTACAATTGTAGTGAGCAGAATATCATCTCAAAATGCACAACACATTGAACCTTGAGATGGATGAGCTACAACAGCATAAGACCACATCAGGCACATTTTTAGGACCATAATGTTCCTAATAAAGCGCTCGGTGTGTTTATACAGTATTAGCCTGGTAGGTAGCATTACTTTGGTGACATATTTCCAAGTGAAGTCACCAAACATAATTGCAAAAATAATTTTAAACAGATGTCCAGAAAACCCCCTCCTTCAGCCATTGGTCGGGCAAAACAGATATTCCCTCACCAAACTTATGCCATTGCACTACCCAGTGCTGATGTGTCGGGCTGGTCTGGATGTTTTAACACAGCACTGTTTTGCTTTTCCACAGAGCCGCAGTGTTTAACATTTTTAGGTAAATATATCAACGAATGGCTAATTTATAGTTAAAGTGGTCATGTCATGAGGAATCAAGTGTTCCTTGATATTATGACAAAAGGTTATTGTACAAAAAAAATCATACCGTAAGTTTCAGAACTGTTTCCACCCTGCAAATACAACTTATTTTGAAATCGGCCCCATAGTGATGTAGGAAAGGGATGTTCTTTTGAATATCCTTGCCTCCACAACATATGTAATCATTGCAGTGAAATGATGAGCTGTTTCTGTAGTTTGCTTTTAACCAATGAAAAGATTAAGATGTCATATAAGGTCCCCAGATGATGTTGTACTTGGTTGTGGAAAAACTGCATGTCTGCATTGCCCAATGAAAGATCTCAACATTAGGAATGAGGACTAATGTTTGTTCGGCACATTTCTTTAAGGAGAATTAATATGATTCAGGCTTTGCCAGAAACTTGTATTGAAAGATGGTGCAATGCCAACTATATCGACACAGTAATGTTGGCGAGTAACAATTTTAATACTACTGTTTAGTCTGTTTGTTTGAAATGTAAGTAATTGTGTAGTCAGCCGTTTATGTCACAAAATAAACCATGATCAGGCCCATTATACCATATTTAAGCAGCAAAAATTTGAGGGCGTTCCCCTGCCCCTGTTGACTGGTGACATTTTCAGGTATTTCCCATTACATGGCCACACAACAGAGGCAATCACCAGGATCAACCGTCCATTACAGCTGGAGACAGATTTATTAACCATTCACAGCTTGTTAGTCTGGACTATTTTCAATGTTCTCAGTTTTGTATAACATTATTGTATCACCAAATCTTGTATGCCCAATAATATAAGTAATAAGAAGCAACAGTTTGTTCGACTTTGTTCAATTTACGATTGCTTTCAGTCGAACAACTGTAGTAGGACTAGTTTGATCACGTGCTTCCCATAAATTGGGACATATAGCTATTAACGATTGCCTGGACTTGAGTGCTTTCAGAGGATTTTGTAAATCACTTGCAAGTTTTCATTCTTTTATTCTTGGAAAAAACAGTTCCTTGAGTGTTGGCGGAGCGTGTTTGTGCTTCAAAGATGTTAGCCAATCATAACACAGGGAAAACTGATGTTTCAGACAGAGGGCCAGAGACAGGGTGGAAAAAGGTCATTTAATACTATATTATGACTTTTTTGTGCTAAAACCTTTACTAACATTATTAGTGATCATTAAGTAAAATAATTAAGTAAAAAAATCATGATATTACGACTTTAACTCTGCATATTAAGCTGAGATTGGAGAAGGTATTAACATAAATATCACAAAAGTTCCTTTGATACAGCACAATTTGCACCAACTATAAAGGCACATGTACATGAGTAAAGGATGACAACACAGTATTGACACGATAGAGCAAGCGGCAGTTCTGTCAACTGGCACAAACATTACATTCAGTTGGCCTACATTTGATTCTCAAAGCTAATTAAGATGTTAGGATAAAAAAAAAATATCTGATCGACAATATTCTTCATCATTCTACAAGAAGACATGTTTTATTGGAGTTTAAACTATCTACAGAGTTCACAGAAGTTGATTTAAAATGAAAGTCATAGATCTTCAACTTGGGGCCATCTGTTAGTGGCCTGAACAGAAGCTAATCTGTGTGGATGAAGGCAAGACATTGGCACATCTGTGGTGATGATTTAGTGGGCTAATAGGCACCCAGGGACTGCCAGCATTAACCTAATGTATCCCTGTATCAAGTGTTGCAAATTTGGATGAGGTAGCATGGGGTCAGGCGACTCTGTAAAGGTCCAGTGTTAAGAAAAATTCTGCCTCCCACTGACTTTTCTCACCTTGAAAGGAGCTCTTTATTCATCCTTCATCTCCTGTTGGGCATGCACACCATGCCGATGTACTGCCTGGTGCGTTGGAAAAGAAAATCTTGCAGATGTCAGTTTTTTTTCAGCTGTTACAAAAGCCGTCCTGCAAAAACGCAATCACCACAACTATTTCTATCACGCTCTGCGTGCATCAGCCCCAGTGACAGCATTCAGCAACGTGACAGGATTGGGATTCCTTAATTGGCCCTAAATCCTTTTTCCCGGCAGAGGTCTCGTAAAACGAAACGAAAGGAATGGATTTCAACAGCAGAGTTTGGATGAGTTAAAGACGTGGCTTTCGCCTGGGGATGAAAAACATTCTAATTTATATCAGTTTCCTCATTTGCATTCCATCAGAATCTGTATGGCTTTCCCACTCACTGCTCGGCATGCTGGAAAGGGGAGATTTCACTGTCACATAAATGTTTTTCTTCCTAGGCCTGGCACAGTGGGTGCCCGCTGGCGGTGCGCCCATGCGCAAGGGGAGGCTAAGAGATGCATTTAGTATTTGCTGACTTGTGAACACCCCCCACCCCCATAGAAGATGTCTCTGGGATGATACATGCAATAAAATTTCTGCTTGTCCCCCTGTCCTGGAGCTGGATTATGCTTAATTAAGTTTATGAGAATTCAGTTGAATGGATTAGTTCTTACACCCTCTCTATACTTGATGGGAGTGGCACTGCCAAAAGCAAATTGTTCCCATTATGATCAATGATGCTGTCTACGCTGGATGCATAAGTCGTGTTGCGTCGTCAGTAAACAGCTATTTTGTGCCGCTCCCACTGGTGTGCAAGGTGCCTCCACATGGCTCGCATCAATTTTGCTAAAGGTCAAACAATATCAACTTTGTCCCTGTTGCTGCTGACCTGCTAATGATAACCTGGCAGTTGGGAAGACATTCTTTTTGGGCTATACCAGTGCTAAAATCATTAACAATATACGGTGGCAACAGCACTACAATAAAAGACAGCAAAATCAATAGTGTTGCAATTGTACCTATAAATATCAGAATAAACAATTCTTTGCCAAGTAATTTAATTTATTATCCTAAACTGTAGGCTGTTGCGGATGGCATGAAATATAGCAACTTTCCACATTATATCAGAGTGTGTGATCACAGGTGTGTTTATAGTCATTTTATAACGGCTCCAAATGCAGCTCGTCCAATCATAATTTAGAATCAGAATTATTTGTTTTATATTAGATGATATCGAATGCATTTCACAGCTGTAGAACTACAAATTAACTTTTTGTTGTGTGCTCTGTATATTTTGTTGTGTATTCTGTGTTGATAATTTGGCTGCCACAAGTTTTTTTCCTTTTGTTAGGCCCAACGTGTTAAAGTTCCAGAAGAATGGTGTAATTTTCTTCATGCTTGGACCAAAATTGTTTCTTGTGCAACAATGTATGTGTATATCGAATGTAAAAAGGCTCAGATCCTTTGTAAGGCTTCCAGTGTACAGTAAATTGGCAGGGCACATCTTGAATTGATGCAAAAAGCTGCGATCCTCAACATGCCTGCGCATTAGCTCGCTGGTTTTCATTAGTCACGTAACGGACTTTAAAGAAGTGACTCTGTCTGCGTGGGAAAAGTTTTATTAAGGCCATCAAAAGAGATTGTTCGCTCATAGTTCTGAGGGAAATTATTATTTAATTTTTTCATATTAACTAATTGTTTAAACTTGTGATGGCAAATAACGGAGTAAATGGCTTGCAGTCATTGTGCACTTAAACTGTCAATATTACTTAAGGAAAACCATTGTTGTGATCAAAGCTAATGAGATCTTGAAGGATCTGGTGTTGACAGTTAAATTTGATGAGGAAAATACTGAGAAATACAATTTTTGACATGAGAAAGTTTGTTCATGCTCCGATTCTCTCAGTGACTGTAGTGGGACTTCAAAATGTTTTTTAATCTTTCGATAATTAATTAATATACACAGTCTTCTGCAGCAAGTCTTTTGAGACATTTGTATAATACATGAATGAGGAAACCACAGATATTTAAGTTGATATAAAAGATGTACAGCAAATGTTAATGTGCATGCTGGTGCAAGAGTAAAGTGAGCAGATGCAGGACGGGAGTTTAGGTGATGGTGTGTATGTCGTTCATGCTGACTAAATAATATCCCAGGCAACCACTGCGCTAGTTTCATGTGTCTCATGTCATTTTGAAGTCTCTTAATTTTCATAAAATAAAATAATTTTACTTGAATCAATGTTTTACGTCCATTTATTTATTTACTTTGTAGCCATTCAATAAGCAGGATACTGTACAGTCATCTGGACATTATCACAAAGTAAACCACTATAGGTTGATACCAGACCGCTTGTATCATATACACAACTTCTTAACGTCTATTTATTTTGCACCAGTGGTTGGCTAACTGTACATTTTCTCTAACTTAAGTTACATTTGCCATTGCATGTATTTGATGATGCTGATTTCTATTATATTTTTAACTGATGTATCAAGTGTATGTGTATGTGTTTACTGTATTACAGAGCTCCACTAGTGAGGCAATGAATACGTTTCCTTTTGTGGGCCAGTTCCTTGGAAGACTTTGTTGGAACCCATGTGTTATTGCGGATGGTAAATTTATGACTCTCAGTTTCCCAGTTGAGACAGATAAATGTGTTTGCATGGGTTGGATATTTACACCAATTTTCCAACGAACCCTGTAGTGGCCTGCTGGGCATTTTGGTTATTTTGGCTCGTTCTCCACCTCTCTCACTTTCTCTGTCTCTCTGTTTCTCTCTCTTTGTCTGATCACCTTCACACAGTCTTAAAAGGTTATGATTTATTATTACAGTAGTTCATGCTCTACTTTTCTTTAACACATATGTACATAGTGGGGTCCAAAGAGTCCACTAGTGAAAATGCTTCTGTTTTGCATTTTCTAATTGAATATAGGCTTAGTTTATTCATTACAAAATATATTAGCAGCATAACAATTTGAGAAAAAAGTAGATTTGAAGAATTTCAGAATTGATTAGTATAAATTTTGTTTGTCTCCAGTTTGCTTTAATAGATTTAAGCTGGCATAGACTCAAGTTTGTGCAAAACCTGATGATTTGAGAATGTTTCAAAGAGCATCTTGTTTGCTTAATCTTAAATATTTATTTATCTGTTTTTTTTTTATTAGTATTTTGTGTGTGCAATTTTTCAAAATAAATGTTCATGGTTTAAATTTGAAGCCCGGGTTTTGATGTGGACTCAGACTTTTAAACCCCACTGTGTATGGTGATTTTAAAAAGTATTTGCCCCCATCCTGATTTGTTCTATTTGAGTATTTTTTCATACTAAATTGTTTTAGATCTTCAAATGAGATATAACATAAATAAAGGCAACCTGAGTAAACACAAAATACAGTTTTCACACACACACATATATACATATATAATTATAATTTTTTTTAAGCAAAAAAGTTATCCTACACCTAGATCACCCATATGAAAAACGAATTGCCCCTTAAACGTAATGGCTGGTTTTGCCACCTTTAGCAGCAACAACTGCAAACAAATGCTTCTGATAACTGGAGATCAGTCTTTCACAACGCTGTGGTGGAATTTTGGCCCACTCTTCTTTGCAGAACTGCTTTAGTTCAGCCACATTGGAGGTTTATCTGAGCACTCAATTGGGTTCCAGTCAGGACTTTCACTAGACCACTCCAAAATGTTATTTTAGCTTACAGTTCCACTTTCGACTCATCAATCCACAGAACCTTCTCCGAAAATGTTTTAGGATCATCAAAGTATGTTTTGGGACAAATCAGACAAGCCTTAATGTTCTTCTGGGTTAGGGCCTGGGTAGCTAAGTAAGTAAAGACGCTGACTACCACACCTGGAATCGCAAGTTCGAATCCAGGGCATGCTGAGTGACTCCATTCAGGCTTCTTAAGCAACCAATTGGCCCGGTGGCTAAGGTGGGTAGAGTCACGTTGGGTTAACTTCCTTTTGGCTATAATGTGGCTCTCAGAGAGGCACGTGGTGAGTTTTGTGTGGATGCCGTGGAGAATAGTGTGAGCCTCCACATACACTTGGTCTCTGCGGTAATGCGTCAACAAGCCACGTGATAAGATGTGTGGATTGACTGTCTCAGACGCGGAGGCAACTGAGATTCGTCCTCCACCACCTAGATTGAGGCGAGTCACAATACCACCATGATGACTTAGAGCACATTGGGATTTGGGCATGCCAAAAATTGGGGATAAAGAGAAAAAAAATTCTCAGCAGTGGTTTTCACCCTGTCAATCTTACATTTTTGGCCAGTGCCATTTGGAGATAATGTCTCTCACTATGGTTCTTTGGGGTCCCAGAGCCTTTAAATTGTTTTGTAACCCTTCCTAGACATTATTTCACTCACCTTTTGCCTCATAATTTCTGGAATTTCTTTCAACCTTTGCAATAGATAATTTACCTAACTTCATGCTGCTGAAAAAGTTCTATTTAGTTGTTGATTTGATTGAACAAGTCTGGCAGTAATCAGGCCTGGCTGTGTCTAGTCCAGGTGAACCCCATTATGAAAGCAGTTTCATAGATAAGGCAATTTAGTAACTAAGGGAAAAATACTTTTTCACACAGGCCCAGTTGGTATTGGATAACTTTTTTGCTTCAATAAATAACATTATCATTTAAAAACTGTATTTTATGTTTACTCAGATTGCCTTTGTTTAATGTTAGATTTTGTTTGCATTTTTAAAACAATTTAGTACGAGATATACACAAAAACAGAAGAAATCAGGATGGGGCAAATACTTTTTCACAGCACTGTACATCTTTTTATAAGTGTCAGAGTTTAGCCTACATTGTGCCTTATCAAAAATTATGCATTAATATTTATGGGTTACCTATTACAAATTAATAATGTGGTGATTTTCACATTTTATAAATGGCATTTTGTCCTGTGGTGTTATGTTTGCATACTCAGAGAGGAGCCAGAGTCTCCTGCTGCACTGTTTGAGCTGTCTGTACAGCGCTGAACCTCTGAATGCTGTTGAACGAAAAGCCAACATGTGGATCAAGGTAAAGCCAATGCAGTTTCACCTCTTCACTGACCCTTGGACTAATGAATAGTCTAAAATAGTTAAATTCAATTAACATATTAGCATTGCATCTTAACATCCCATAAGACACAATTAAAAATGTTGAATACACTGGTTGGTTAATTTGAAGTGTGTTTGATCCAGTGACAAAAGCTGGAGGAATCATAAAAATTCCATTAAAAAGTTCATGCGTGAATGTGTCTGATAATTAAATTTTCATTCAAAAAGAACAAAAATCTGGCTGTTAAGATTTTTAGAGCACATAACTAGAAGGTTTGAAGCCCTTTTCGTTAATTTGAAGCACATAACCTTTTTTTTTTTGTAGTATGACTTAAAAAATTCCAGCTCATCCAGACCAATATAACAGTTTTAAAACTGCCAAAAGTGTTTTAGAAATTCCCTATGTACACTTCATATTTAAAGAAATGTTATCCAAGAATAGGTGGGTGAGGGGTGTGATGAAAAACAAACAAACAGAAAACTTAAGTAATTGCAGACTTTCAATGTTTTAGTTCACACAGATGGTTTACCATCAGCAATACAGAACCCCTCACATTTTTGCCAGATTAGAACGTGTGTGTGTGTGTGTGCTTCGTTTGATTATGTTTTTCATCTAATAAGCGCTAATTAAAGCAGGGCTTTTAAAGTCAACTTTTAATATGCCAGATGTTTTTTGACCTATACAAAGGGAAGTGGAGTCAGAGGGAGGTGTGGGTTCTCTGTCAGGGGTTGTGACATGGCATTTCATATTTAAATATTTATTTACTTGGCAAACAATTTCTGGTGCAGCAGTGTGTGTATTGTATGTTTGGGTTGTGGGAAAAAGAGCAGGGCAAAAAGACGAAGAGATTAGGACTAGCTTTGTTTGAGAAAGTTTCGGATTATAGGCACTAGGGTTGCATGGTAGACAGGTGCTATGGTAGTATCGCGATACTAAGCATTCTAAATACTGCCAGTGCCACAGTCAATATGGCAGTACCGTAAGTTATGATGTACACTCACCTAAAGGATTATTAGGAACACCTGTTCAATTTCTCATTAATGCAATTATCTAATCAACCAATCACATGGTGTGGTCCCGGTCAAGACAATCTCCTGAACTCCAAACTGAATCTCAGAATGGGAAAGAAAGGTGATTTAAGCAATTTTGAGCATGGCATGATTGTTGGTGCCAGACGGGCTGGTCTGAGTATTTCACAATCTGCTCAGTTACTGGGATTTCACGCACAACCATTTCTAGGGTTTACAAAGAATGGTGTGAAAAGGGAAAAACATCCAGTATGCGGCAGTCCTGTGGGCGAAAATGCCTTGTTGATGCTAGAGGTCAGAGGAGAATGGGCCGACTGATTCAAGCTGATAGAAGAGCAACTTTGCCTGAAATAACCACTCGTTACAACCGAGGTAAGCAGCAAAGCATTTGTGAAGCCACAACACGCACAACCTTGAGGCGGATGGGCTACAACAGCAGAAGACCCCACCGGGTACCACTCATCTCCACTACAAATAGGAAAAAGAGGCTACAATTTGCAAGAGCTCACCAAAATTGGACAGTTGAAGACTGGAAAAATGTTGCCTGGTCTGATGAGTCTCGATTTCTGTTGAGACATTCAGATGGTAGAGTCAGAATTTGGCGTAAACAGAACGAGAACATGGATCCATCATGCCTTGTTACCATTGTGCAGGCTGGTGGTGGTGGTGTAATGGTGTGGGGGATGTTTTCTTGGCACACTTTAGGCCCTTTAGTGCCACTTGGGCATCGTTTAAATGCCACGGCCTACCTAAGCATTGTTTCTGACCATGTCCATCCCTTTATGGCCACCATGTACCCATCCTCTGATGGCTACTTCCAGCAGGATAATGCACCATGTCACAAAGCTCGAATCATTTCAAATTGGTTTCTTGAACATGACAATGAGTTCACTGTACTAAAATGGCCCCCACAGTCACCAGATCTCAACCCAATAGAGCATCTTTGGGATGTGGTGGAACGGGAGCTTCGTGCCCTGGATGTGCATCCCACAAATCTCCATCAACTGCAAGATGCTATCCTATCAATATGGGCCAACATTTCTAAAGAATGCTTTCAGCACCTTGTTGAATCAATGCCACGTAGAATTAAGGCAGTTCTGAAGGCGAAAGGGGGTCAAACACAGTATTAGTATGGTGTTCCTAATAATCCTTTAGGTGAGTGTATATGTGGTAGGAAATATTATTTTTACTAAAACCTTAATTTAAATCAGACCTGTCTGCAATAACATAAAAAATATAGTGTTTTCGAGTGCCATCCCCTTCACGCAGTACCCTTTAAGAGCGCAAAATCCTGCCCCTTATATGGTATTTTTTATTTGTCAATGTGTGGTTATCCCATGCTTCAAACACATCTGAATCCCAGCGTGTTAATTTGGTGGTCACCTAATGGGTAATATGGATTTAAGTAAATCTTTAGAGAGTGAGATACTTTTTACACAATTCACGTAGCAATATTTGTAATTATTTTGGGTTTTGGCTGATTAGACCGGGAAAACCCATCTGCCGTGAATACCTACAGTGATTTCAAGCCAAAGGGGGAAACACTAGCAACCTTATTAAGCACCTTCGGACACATCCCACTGCCTCTGCAGAATACACACGGGTGTGCCACTTAAGTGCTTTATCTTAACAGTTACAGATTTGCTGTTTCTAAATATATATTTTTTTTTTTCAATTACAAATTCATGGTGGCGGTAACTTCGCTATGTTCGCTCTTATGATTAGATCGTGTTCCTGAGCCGTGTGTGTAATCTGCACTCAAGCTGCTGTTTTCCAGGAGAGAGGGGCTGAAGTGGCTGCTCAAAACTTCGTCTTTTCAACGTTACAATATCTTTATTTAAAAAATATTTGTATTGTTATTTTTCACATAAGATTGATCATATCATGATGATCTCATCAATGATGCAACACGTTGCGAGCTGCAGACAGTGGGGGTGAGAGATGAGTGTCTCCGTGTTAGAGTGCTCATCAGCCGGCAGATCTCTCCCGCTCAGTTTGGGTCACTTCCACAACGCTCCGATTGGGTCACTTCCACGACTGGTTGAAGCGGCTCTGACTTTGTGCTTATTTACATGTCATGTCATTATATGAACTTTAATTAAAGATGAAATAAAGATATATCGCCAAGCTGTGATCTGTGTTTCTATCAGACACTCAAGCTGCACGCACCTCTTGTCTCGCGTGTTATCATTTTAGTTTTATATGATCTCATGTTAAGTTAAATGACATTAAGCTACTATTCGACAGTGGAATTTGTTTTATTATTATTGCCGAGATTTGCACAAATGACAATACACAGAGTGCAACACTTGTTAGTGTTTTCCACGAAGACACCCACCAGAGTTTTTTAGACAGCCGTAGGTGGCACGATATTTGACTGAATTACCGCTTGGTAATTCTCTATGCAGGAAAAACCCTGATATCATGTTAATATGGTTATTTTTTGAAGTACCTTTGAAATCTAAAAATCGTGATATATAACTATAGTAATCATTCCATTGTTTTTGGTCTTTTTCTTGTGATTTAGCTAACTGTTGTGGTTTGAGTTTTATGTTGGGGGTCTTCCAAACATCTTTCCTCCATCTCTATGCCTGACATCTTGTCTTTGAATGCTGTTGTTCTAGTGTTAATGGACTGTGCATGTTTCCATTTACCTCATACTTTTTTTTTCCTGAGCACTGTTTTCTGTCCCTGTCAACGTATGAAAGCTCAACCTTCATGTCAATCAGCATGGGTTACAATGTGTTCCTCTTGTATGATTCTAATTGACCCCCACGGAGCTGTGATGGCAATGAAGGCCTGTGTTCCTCAGCTTGACTAAACAAACAGTTCTGTCACCCATAAATTCAAACCCATAAATTGTTTAAGAGTGTTTGGCATTCTTTTCTTTTTTTGTCTTCATGTGGGTGGTTTCGCCACAAAGAAAATACGAGGAAGAATGGTGGTGCTTCCACAAAGCCATGGACCAAAGTTGCTTCTGTAATTAAAGTCTGTTACCCATTCTCCCATGATCCTTTTCTTTCAAGTGCCAGCTTGGCTCATTGTAGCCACATCAGAGCAACCAGGCCATGTTTGATGGCCGCTATACTTCAGGGCTCATGTAGCTCTGGTAGCTGTCCTCAAGCAGACTTTTGTGGCCTCTTCAAGTGCATTGTCCTTTGCAGAAGACTGATTCAGGTCATAATCAAGTCATAATGACTCAATCTTTAATAGTCTCTGCAAGTGTTACAGAGAAAAGTCCCTGCACCATTTTTCAGCAGCAGCACTCTGCCACTTCTGAATATTCAGCACCACAGCAAAAGTGTGTTTTACCAAGGTTTTGAGCTTGGAGTTTGAATGTAAGGAGAACATGTATTGTGAAATAAGTATCAGGCAACTGCATTTATCTTTATATGCTCTGTACGACACTAACAAAAGTCCATCAAATTCCTTTTTTCTACCTTATTTTGGCTGTCAACACAGCAGCACCAAATAAAAAAGGAGAATTCTATAGGAAACTGGTCTCTGCTTACCTCACATTTGAAATGGCATCAATTTCTTCTGTTTGAATAATTTGTTAATTGGTCTTTTGATGTATCAATCTCTCTTTTTCAAAACCCCTAAGAATTAATCTTAGTGATGTAACTTGTCCTACACTGTTTATTCTACCGAATACCATGAATGGTGCCTCTAATCATGACGCTTGTTGAGGAGAGGTATCCATTTAGTTTTTTAAGTGATCAGATTTGCAGAGGAGTTTATTAAGTAATTTGAGCCATTTCTATGGACCAACAAATCATTCAGACTTTGAGTTGGGCTCTTCTGACTTGGGCTAGTAAATAACTATGTTGCAACCACCCAAAACTCTATAGCAATAGTATAGCAATATGCTAATAACCAATCTTACCAACCACCAACACCATAATATTGTTGCTATGACTTTTGAACTACTCCTGTTTTCTTTAGAAAATGTCTCTGAGGTATGCAAGATCTCAAAATTAATTTATTTAAAAAATGTGGTGTTTGTTTGATTATTTTTTAAGATATTTGTCTAAGGGTGTCTTCTGATGTTTTGATCAATTAGCTGATGGTTTTTAAATTAGCTGTTTACAAACTTTGTTTTCTTTGTGTAATTTCAGGATTATTGTAATCGAGTTCTTTTGAGGCTTGGCATCTGTATAGTTTAGTACTATCTAAATTACCTCTTTGAAGAAGAACAGCAACAACAAATATCATGGCATATGCCATGTTTACACTCTCTACCTCATGCCGGAGAAAAAAGGCCACATTTCTATGGGCTATGCTGTAGCCAAAGCAGAGCTTAGACTTTAGTGTGATCTGTAGTGTTTTTGCAGTTCAGATGGTAGTAATTGAGCCTCTTTGTGCCTGTGGAGGACATCTTAGCATACTGTAAACCCAAAGAAACCACATGGCCCCACCACAAGCAGACATGTTTTCTGTCATAGCTCCAGGCATGTCCTTTTCAAAAACAGACAGGCCTTGCCACCAGATCCATTGTACTTCTCACTCTATCATTCAATTTGTACATAGCGATGTTCTTATGATGAACAAATAATTGTCCAATCATACACACATAAGCAAAAATAATTCACGGCTATTAATGTTTAAAAGCCTCCCCCCATAAACCGAGGGTATTTTTTTTAATAGGCTGTCATCAGCATTGTTTTATATTATATGTGTGTTCTGGACAGAATATGTTGTGTCATCTGATATCAGAGGAGGAGGGCAGTGTAGCTCATGCTACAGGAAAACATGCTGGAACAACACCTAAACAATACTGTGAGGAAGCTCTTGAGAAGGTTAGGAAATTGCCGCTTCAAGATGATTTTAAAATAAAAATTTTCATGAGACATTGGTCAGATGTAATTGTCACATGTTTTTGCAGAACACCAATTAAAGTTTGAAAACATGATCTTTAATTCTTGTTTTCATTAAATGTGTGAAGTTACTAGGCTGTTTTACAAACTTTTTTTTTTCTGCTGTCACTTTCAGGTGGTGTCATTAATGACAGAGAAGGTCATTAAAAGCTTTGACAGTTTGCCAAACTCATCAGCAAGGTTACCATAAACAATTTCCTGACTGCCTTTTGATTGCCTGAGACAACACTTATTTTTCAAATATCACACACATTAGGACATATATTTTGAAATGTACCTTTTTAATTGACTGTTATGAAAGATGTTGAATTGCATGGCAGTCAAACAGTCAAATTTTTTTCTGTAATATTATTTTGCACCGAGAACCAATTATTTACTGTTTATTAGAAAGATCCAATCACACCTCAATTGCAATTGTTTGTTGTAGATGTTCATATGGGACCATTAACACCATGTCAATGGCATGTGTTCCCTTGATCACATGTCCTCAGATGTCACCTCTGATTAATGCTCTGTTAAAGCATTCCACATTGTGTGATTCTTCCTGTCTGAACGAAGAGTTCATTGAGGCAGTCAATGAGGCCTGGCTCAGGTAAATGTGTATAAAACATTATAATACAACAACATCTTCAGCTACCAGCCTTTAATTGCCACTCTGTAATTATGTATGAGTTCTCCCTTTTTCTCTCATACAGGAAAAGGCTTGTGATAGATGAAGAGGCTGTGGTGGCCCTGTGGTGTCATAGCCCCACCTTTTTGGAGGGGGCAGCACTGAGGTTACTGGAATTTGTCTTGTCTGACCCTGAATCAGTGACACAGAATTTGGAAAATCATGTTAATGAATCGTTACTGGTAAGCACGTTTTCCCCTGTATTACAACTGCATATTAATGTTTACACAGAGCGTTGCCTATCTAGAAATAGAAAACGTTAATTCTTTAGTATTGCCATTTTAACCTGTGGTAGTTTAATATATTAGGGATCCAATAATCGGACTCATTTAAAGTCTGGGATTTAAAATCTGATTAAAACTGGGAAGAAAGTTTATTTCCAGTAAGGTTTAATTCCAGGTTAACCCTGCTGGTGGATGCTCAGAGAAAATAATACTTTTTAAAATATCAATAACTTCAGTCTTGACAAACACAAAATAGGTTTTGTTTTAAAGCTTAGAAGCTGTACTTTACAATGCATGTAGGCATTATGACCAAAACTGAACAAGTGTTTTGAAATTTGCTGACAAATCAGAAGTGAATAATTTATTAATAATTTTGCACTGCACATATTATTGTAATCTGTAAAACATCAAACTGATCAAATAGCCATGTGCCATATGTCATTGAAAAGCTCTTAAAGAGTGGACTATAACCAGAATAGTTTTACTCAAAGAAAATATAGCAAGTAATAGCTATGGATATCTCTTTGACATACATGTTACATGTAAACAGGTGTTGCTTATATGTCACGTTTTTGCTTATAACTTAACAAAAAATGACAGAACATAAAATATCATATACTATTACTTTAGAGGAGGTGATTATCTTTAAAATGAGCCCACACACAATGATGATAGATCATTAGACGATCCACACATAGTGCAATGTGCACACAGCACATAATGTGCTATCTGGCTAAAAACTTAATTGGAACAAGACTTCATTGGAAATGATAAGGTACATTGTCCAGTGTCATGGAACGCTGTGGAATCAATTAGGATCAGATTCTAATTTAGATCACTGCAACCACAGGTGGAAGTCATCCAAATATTGGCAGAGAGGATCGCTCACTCTAATTACATATGGCCACTCGGAGATGGCGCCAAGTACATGACACTCACTCAATGATGGCTCAATTGTCACACAGAATGGAACTTAATTAAATCTCGTTACTCATGCCTGCATCATTGTTGTATTTGCATGTGTAATTAGTTCTCTTGTACAATTATCATGTTTTATTTGTTTAGAGATGTTTTTGGACACCAGGATATATTATTTTTGTAATGCTAAGCTTTTGATTGTTTTGTCGGATCAACACAAAATTTTACTCACAGTTGACATGATTGGGAACAAAACACAAGCAGTTTTTCGTAGCCACCTTATTTTCACTCAGAGATATATAATGTCAAATCAGTAAAAATATAAAGTAAAACATTTTTTTTTTCTTTTTTTCTGCAGTTTCTTAGGTTGAGTGTCTCATTAATTTATATAATTAAAATGTTTTAAAAGTTATCTTTACAATGATACCAAAACATTTGTTGTTTTTGTTTTTGGTCGAGTTATAAGCCTTTAATTTTGGGAATGCCACTGAAATGGAAAATCTTTAAAAACACCCTCAGAGCTTAAAAGGTTAAAACCTGGGTATAAAATGTAACCACAGTTATTTTTGACAGCAACTAGTACTGAATGTCTAATAATATTTACTTTGGTTGCTAATTTATTTGGTGCTGCTGTGCGGACAGTCAAAATATGGTAGTAAAAAAGGAATTTGACGGTCTGTTGTTAATGTGGTACACAGCGTATAAAGATTAATGCTGTTGCCTGTTACACAGGCCACCTTTTGAAAACACAGACGAACAGTGTGATGTTAACCAGGTCCATGTTGGGTACACTTCATCAGCAATGTTAAAACGCACATCTTTGTGAGGCTCTTTCAACTTCAGTTTTCATTTCAACAGTGAAACTGAAATCAAGACCTTATTTACATGAAGTGTTGTTCAATAGTCCAATTAAGAGTCAACATGTGAAATGCTTCTGTTTTGCATTTTTCTTATTTATTTATTTTTTTTTTTTCATTAAAAATGTTGCTGTAATGACAGCATGTCCCTAAGCTGGTATGGACTCCACAAGTTTGTGCAAAACCTGATGCTCCATGTTATCCAGCATGGTTGGAGAATGTTCCAAACAGCATCTTTTGTGTTTAAAGGAAGCAAGGACATCTGACTTTTTGTTCAAAGAGAAAACAAATTCACAAATTGGCTCATTTGATTAGTGACTTAAAAACAGCTCAGAGTCATAAATATTTACCTTTCAATTAACATAACTTTTCTTTGTTTAAAATTTGTCAAAATCATGACAACTTGTTTATTTCCAGATTTAAATTAGATTCTAAATCCCAGATTTTCAGTGTGGCCTCAGACTTTTGGACTGTCTAAGGACATCAAAATTTTGGTCATACAGCTAATGTTTGAGGTTCATTGTGATCTGTTTATAATCTGATTCTGAGCAATACAGACTGGTAAAATTAGGTCCAAATGCAGCTGATTCAACTCTTATTTATTTGCGCTTCAGAGAAAATTGAACTCTGCAGTGAGTTTACGTTGCAGGAACAAGTTGTTTAAACCGCAATCAAAAAAGGGGAAACCAAAAATTAGTTTCACATTTCTGTTTTAATCCACCTCCCTCAAAGCCTTGATCCAATAACAATAAATAGCATCCTTCAGCATCCCATTGCCAGAGTGAGGATGTTTTGACCATGCTGTAATTGACCCTCCCTGAAGTGTTGGGAAAAGGTATGGACGGGTGTTCAAAAAGCCCATCTGTTTTCACTAGGGAGAGAAAGCTTTAGCCTTTACTAAAAAGCAGACAACCCCTATTCTATACCTCTGGTTTTGTCACATTTGATCTCTTATTTGAGGTTTTAGAGACATTTGAGGCAGCCTTAGGGGGCCGTTCACACAGAACACATTTTTGCATCTGTCTGCCCTGTTTTTGAATTGTTTGATGTTTCGTGCCACGTTTAGCTGGTTTTCAGCATCTCAAGAGTGTTTTTTTTGTTTTTTAAGATTGCATGTTAAAAGAACTGCAACTTTAAAAAATGCACATCCAGACACCTGCATTTCGTTGCATTGCGCATAGGTTATAACCCAAGAATGGTTCTGTTGAATGGCTGTTTAAAGTCAACTTGAATTCAAAGTAAACTCGGTTAACTTTCTTGTAACATATTTCTGGTCTTATTGTGCACAATTCATCAGTTATTCCAAATAAATTTTTTTTTTCTTGGTAATCTTTTAAAATATAATTACTTGGCTTCTTATTTTTCAGCCCTTCACCTCCAAAAACATGTCATACAGAAACCACTTTTCATGACCCAATCAATTCCTGATGGATGAAATAAAGTCCCGCCCTACAATTCTTTTCGTTTTATTCCCTGTTTCACTCAGAAATATGTAAATGTGTTCTGAACAACATTTCATGTTGACTTGAAGGAAAGGTGGGTTAGGGATAATGCAGTGGTTGCTGGTTCAATTCCAGGCTGAAGGGCACCACTATCACCATTGTGTCAGAATCACTTTTTTTCATAAATGAAGCGATTAATGAAATGTTTTCATATATCCGCTGTTTCATACAAGATTTGGGCTCCAGGGTAGGGTGGCACCAGCTGTGTGTAAGGTTAGCTTATGTTGAGATGTAAAGTTCACATAAGGGCTTGGTTTGTAACTAAGGTAGTGCTTAATTTGGTTGCACCAACTGTTCTTAAGGCAAGACTTAACTAGTAGGTCGTAAGCTCTGCGTAAAGTAATCTGTAGTTGCATAATATGATGTTTACCTTTTATTTATCCAATCAACAGCCTTCAAATTTGTACACAGAAGTGTCAAAAAGCCATGAACTTCAATTTGATCTCATTCCGGTTGATGTTCAAACCTCTTTTGCTCACATAACTGTCAGCTATATTAAATTATATCCCCATTGAAATACGATACGTAATAAAACAAGATTTCATTAATGGTATATTTATCTCATAAATAATAATATTCAATAGCTGTATCTAAAATGTAAAAGGGTTAATAAATAAATACTAATACAACATGCTGGAAAAAGACATTTATTCATTTTAATATCTTTCGTAAATGTTGAAACTTCACACCGGGCAGTGTACAATGTACAATGTGTACAATGAAAGTGCACCGTTATATCAGTTTCATGCTGAAGTAAGTTTTTTTATGTAATGTTTTCTCCTGTAAATGTAAACGAGTGTAATGCAATATCATCATTTAGGCTATGTGGAAAGGACTGAAGTTTGTCAACCAAAACATGAGCTCATTGATGTCGTAAAATATTAGTCTGCTTTTTTTATTCCAACTGTTACTCCTGGTCGGAGGCTTCCGTAAATATTTAGTTAATACGTAGGGTTATGTCCTACCTAAATTTAATGGTGCAATGCTCAAATATTTAGTAGTGCATAAATTGTGACTTAGTGCCCATTTACGCCACAACTAGGCTAATTTGTATAGCTGGTGAAACTGGCCCCACGTGCATCTTTATTTCTGCGTAAGATAAATTGCTTATGATTGCAATCATACAGTTCCATTCACTGGTTTTATGACTTTGGCTGTGAGTTTTGCTTTGAGTTGATGACCTCTGTATTCTTCATGCAGTCTCTCTCTCTGTCTCTGAGACGGGATCATACCATCTAATGTTTGTTGCTCAAATGCGTCTCTTTTTATTGGAGCAGCAATTTGGCGGCTTTTGGCAAGCGTTGAATAGCTGGGGTTATGGGAAATATCTGAGATGCTTTGGGGGGCTACGGAGGGGGGTGGGGTGTGAGGATTGTGATTGCTTGCAGAGGGGAGATGAGGGTGCCTGTGGGCTGGGTGTGGCAAACTTTTTAATGATCCCAAATGAAGGAGAGAATAATGAGGCTTCTCCCTGTGGCTTACTCACACATACACACACACACACACATGCACAGACAAATACACTGAGGATCAAAGACACTGATGTTTTGGGTCTGGGTGAAACTGTTTTTTATTGCATTCTTTGCCCATATGAACTGTGGAATAGGGCTGTATATTAATGAAACCTGTTCTATTAAAATATGAGCATGTAAGTTTATGTGCTGTGTCAGAAACATGTACAGCTGTTTGGATGTTCTGTTTTGCTCTTTTTTTTTTTCTTACATGAATGTAAAACAGATGATATTGCAGTATAATAAGCAGTTTGGATTTTGTTGGCGAAAAATCCTGGTTGTTAAACTTGCAGCAGTAATTTATGGGAAATGATATTTGGGCATAACACCGTCAACATGTCCTGATTATTACTGCAATATTGCCCTCTAGTGGTTAAATATGATTCACAGCAATTTTCTCTACCACCAGCCACAAGCTTCAACACTTCACTGCCACATCTTCCTGACTGTCAATGAGATTTACAGGTGAATACTGGCTTTGGTATTTATTTTGACCTACTGTATAATAATGTCTCTAGAGTGTGTGTGTATATTTATGTGCATATATGACAAATAGATGGGTTTTCAGCAACATTTTAGAAACTGTGTTTGCAGGAATGTGCTGATGGAGATTGATGAGAACCTGCCTGTTAAAACCCTCATTCAGGTTTACACTCTCTGCTTCCTCCAGAGGCTGACTGGACAGAAACCAAAGGTACAAGCTGTCTCTCTCATACCTGCACTGATTTCCCCTTCCGAAGCGTGATACAACATACTCATCTTGCTGTATACATACATAGTCAGTACAACACTACTAAGACACTAATGTAAAAAGATAGTTTTAGAATGGAAAGTGTGGAATTTCTGTGCCACTAGTGACAAACTGAATGCAATTAAGTCTATATGGCAATAGATCACATCAGTTGGATTCCAGAAGTAAAAAAAAAATTCTCCATGGATTAATTGATTTCTTATGATAGCATATAAACCTTTAAAGACAGACCTGCCGGAGGTATTTGCTTATATTTAAGCAATCAGTTCACGTTAATTTGTTAAAGGGGTCATGACATGCCTGTTTTTATTGTTCCTTAAGATTCACTTGTATTAATAGTAAGGTTTTTGCACAAAAAATACAGTCATATATTTATAAATCATTATTATTTTTCACCCTCATTCTGACCCTCTGTCCAGAAACACATGGTTTTGGTGCTGCTTCTCCTTTAAGCCTTGGCAGTTAACACCCACACTTATGATTTGCTCTCTGCTCTTGACTCTAATGCTCTCATCTCACTGCTCACCACTACTGGGTGGGATACGAAAGTGATTAAAGGTAAAGTAGGCATTGATGTTTAGTTGTGGAGGTGGTCAGATGCAAATTTCTGCCACAGTGTGACATCTCAATGTGGAGTAAGTAGAGTTGTTTTGGCTGCTTGGTTTCAAACAATGCTGTTTTTTGCAGTGAGGAGTAAGTTACAGTATGTTTTTATAGTAGAATGTCATGACCTCTTCAAAAATCATGTTTAATAGCATAATTACTATGAACTATTCTACCCATAAATCCTGAAGAGAAAATTGCTGGAAAATGAGCCCTGCTGTACCTGCCCACTCCCAAGATGCACTTCTAATAACACAAACGAGTTGGTCTTCCTATACTCAAACTACTTATATATTTGCAAATTAAAACATTGTATTTATACTTCTAATCAACATCTCAAAATCAACAGCATTCCATCAAATGTATTCCATAGTTTTTAATTCGATTACATAATTCACAATGCTTCATGTACTGTAATTGTGTTGTACCTTTTCTTTTTATGTAAGTGTTTTGCTTCCAATTTGAGTTTGTAACATTTTGATTCACCTCAGAGCTGGTTGGTTGTTTCAAGACTTAAAACTCTTAAGAAATTGGAAAAATGAATGAGAAAAATGGTTGAAATGGACCAAGATGACTGAAAAATTGGCCATGCACTGTTGCGGTCTATTCAGTTTGGTGCCACTAGTGGCACAGAAATTACACACTCTTCACCTTTAAGCCACAATAAGATATTAAACATTTCTAGTTGATTTGTTGTTTGTGCACATGTGTGATTTGTAGGATCGTCTACCACACAGAGCCTTCTTCCCAAGCGTGAAGCCCAGTTTACTCAGCCCTTTACTGACTCCACCATCAGGTACAGCACCACTTATTATCTCTGATGAATACAGGCATTCATTTCCCAAAGGACAAAATATTTGGAGATATTGGCATACTGGCATACTAATATCATGGATTGTGCTGGTACCTTAACACAACTATAGTGGACCAAAAATCCACTTTAAAGTTCAGGCACAATATGAATGCAAAGACAACAGTGTTCACTTTTATTCAGGTCACTTTCTAGAGGTCCTGTGAAAGATCTTTTAAAGAGATCACATGTGAAGATGCTTAAATTAACTCTTTCTATTGACAGTAGAGCATAGACAAAATATGGCTCACCGCTCAATATGGAGACAAAAGGCATCGCTTATAAGTTTGTCATTTTTGCACACATTCAACAATAGAGCTGCTGCTTAAAGGGTTAGTTCACCCAAAAATTTAAATGATCCCATAATTTATTCACCCTCAAGCTATCCTAGTTGTATATGACTTGTTTCATTCAGCCAAACACAATCGGAGTTATATAAAAAAATGTCATGGCTCTTCCAAGCTTTATAATGTGAGTGAATGGTATCTTTGAAGCCCAAAAAAGCACATCCATCCATGGGGTTAATAAAGGCCTTCTGAAGCGATGCATTTTTGTAAGAAAAATATCAATATTTATAATTTTATGAACTATAATCACTGGCTTCCGGTAACTGCCATCCGCATTTTCAATGGCTTCCTCTATCCTCTGTGCTTTGGGTTTGTGGGGCCCTAGGCGAAATCATGAAACCCGTATATACGTATATAAATACTTGACATATAATAGTTATGTTTATATTGTGATTTGAGAAAAACAAGCATATCCACATGCTCAGTAAGCTATACTCATTTATACACACCAGTTTAAATGGAATGCCCCTTAGCTCAGCTAGCAAAGTGTACACTGCTTATCCAGTACATTTAAACAGGAACCCAGCTTTCTCACAGTAAGCCACATTCTCATAATAACCTGCTTTTTGGTGTCCATCTAAACGTATTGACAGAACTGTTTGCTCATCAAATGTGATCAACTTGTCCACACTCTACAGCACTACCCAGTGCATTCTGTTATAACTGCCAGTTTTAGTTTGTGTGTTCAGGATTTAACATGCATCTCCGTGTACTGTATATATGGCCAGCAAAGCAAGACTTTGCTAAATTCAAATAGTATTTTTCTATTCGAATAATTATTGCAAAACGAATACTCGAGCATTCCAATACTCATACACATCCTTAGTTAAAACTATGCCGACTATGCTTGAAATTCCATTTCAATGATCCGTATATGTGTAAATGTTTATTTAGAGCAGCAAAATCTATGAAAACAAAAATGTTGCCAAATGCATGCACAAGTCAATAGAAGTTAAAACATCCAGGAATTGCAGGTAAATACAGCAATAAAATTACATATTTTAAATAGGGCTTATAAACACCTTGTAATATATATTTTAAACAAATGTAAAGAATAAACACATACCACTTAGAGAGCAGAGATCTTTGCAGATTTGATGGTTTGGTTATTTTTCAGATAAATTGCTCATATGTTCATTGTATGTTGAGTTTTTTTGCGTCTTTATATCGACAGTGTCTGAATTCCTTCCCCAACAGATTATTCTTGAGAAAACATGAAAAGCCCTAATAATTTGTCAAGTGCTGTTTCAGCTATCCTTTACACAAAATAAGCCTCAAATAGCCACAAAGCAGTATTTTTCATAATTGATTTCCTTTGTTTCTGCCAGGCATGCACATTATTCACCTAGATGTGCGATCGGTGTCTAATAATACTGTTAAAAGAAGCCTTGCTCAGTTCCCATTAATGCTTTGCATTATGAATAAATTATGCAGATTAGTGTGTTCTGGTTAGCTTTACTTCTTGCCGATTTTAGATATACTTCTGTCATTTGTTGATGCTTTCAGCTATTTGTCTTTTCGTGGTTATTCAGAGCTCATTTTATATTTAATATGTTGTTTTAAGTTTTCACCGTCATTGTAATTTGCATGTTAAATGATCAGCTGATCACACTTGTTGCATGCTCTCCTGAGTGTGTGCATGATAGAAAAATTTGAACTGTGGAGAATCTCTAAATAAAAGTCATTGATGCTTCTTAATCTTATGACTTTTCATAAGATTGTTCATTTACTTTGCAAATGTTTGAACGATTTCGATATTGATTCTTAAATCCCAAGATCGATCTTTCACTTTATGTGGCAACCCACTATAATGCAAGTAAATCACTCACATATGCAACCAAATCCCATACTATGTGACTCAAAATATCTATGATTAACCACTGGCTAGTAAATGTTCAGATTTAACTCACCAGTGATTGAGTAGTATAGTGGAGAAGTTATTAGCACAAAGGTCCTTTCACTGTGTGTTGGGGATAATGTTTGGTTTAACTCGTTCTGTGTCCAAAGATGAGATACACGGACCCATGTCATTGAATAATGTCTCTTAAAAACCATAATTCAGTTTTGTTTTAGTCAGTTGTTGATTTAAAAAAAAAAACTAAAAAAACATTCCAATCATTCCACACATGGGAATACTTGTAAACAGTACAAATTATGCAGGTAAAAATGTAACAAATAATATATATGCAACACATTATATGCAATTTCAAGACATTCATTGATGAAATTTTTCAAAAGCTAAAATGTGACCTATTTGATGAAAAACTTATGATAAAATATATTTGGTATAATTTTTATTTTTGAATTGCACCTATAGAAAAAGGGTTGCTTAGAAGGTTCCTTTATAATTAAGAGCATTAGCTGAGAGAGAAATAATTTTATAAGGAAGCTAAGTTCACAGGTTAACAGAAATGTACCCATATGAATCAAATCGAGAGCTTGTAAATCGGAATAGAATAAAATCGGTAAATCTGTAACCATGCCCTAATACCACATACTAAGAAATTGTTATTTTTACAAATCAACAAAATCATTTTATAAAATAAAAACTTTTGAACCCTGCTGTATACAATGCAGTAATTAAATGGAACTTTACAATTTTAAGAATGTTTCAGTCTTTTTGTCAAGCTTCATTCCCATGTGGATTGTTCAGATAATTGAAATCATACAAGGGTTTGAATAATCAGTGGAAGTTAGTTCTATCAGGAAGACTCGCAGACTTGAGAGAAATTTAAGATGACGTTTATTTGATGAATATAAAACAGAAAAGTAATGTCTCTCTTTGGCGTAAGCCCCGTCTGGCGGTCCGAAGAATTTGTACTCTGAACCGTCATATCCTGCCGGATATAGGAGGCAGGGGCGAGGAGCCTACCACCATGTGGGACGGGACTCAACTGGTGATGGTTGGATAGTGGATGTTGCCATGTTAGCACACTGAAACAGCACTGTGATAGATTGTGAGTAGACTTACATGTTACAATGGCTTACATGCGATTGGCTAGGAGTTACCCAGCTAATGGTGCGATGATGTACAGCTGCTAGTCTTCCTGCTAGAATTACACTGTGCTTACATTTCCAGCTCAAAATCAGTTACAGGGATTATTCTTATTTCTCTGTTTCTCATTTCACTCCTCTTCAGAGGTTCCCAGGGAAGCCTGGCTGGATCATCTGAGCTGGATCAGAAGTTTACTGCAGAGCATTGTGGAGAATGAGGAGGAGGGAGATAATGTCAGGTAAAATCGAACAATCTTATTACCCTCTTATCACAGGTTGTTCTGTTTCTATAGAGATTTTTCACACAGTCCCTCAGTATATGTTTCTATGAAGTCAGACATAATTGACCAGATATTTAGTGTTTTGTTTTCCTTTAAGTTTACATTTGCCCATCACAGAACCCTTTCCAGCCAAAATAGCCTGAAAGACTATGGATCGGTTCCATTCAAAACTGACTATCTTTGTGCCCTTTACCCTTCAGAGACTTTACCCTCCACATGAGAGCTTTGGAGGGCTGAAAGATGTGTGGCTCAAAAATAATTTTAATTGGGAACTTACATTAAATTATTATTTACTGGAAATTTTGTTTGGAATGACCTAGAATTGCTAATATTATTATTCTCCTTTGGAAGTACCCTTATGAAGGCATAATTTGTGCCATATGGATCACAGCAATCATTGTGTTACATCAAGGAGCGGCCCAACTATAATTTTAGCATTTTGTCAAAAAACAAAGATAAAACTTGTGCTTGTTATAAGCAGTATAACTTTATATAATGCAGATCATTTATGAACATTCACATTTTTAGAAGTGTCATGACACTTGGGTTCATGTTTTGATATATTCATTATTTGAATGTACATGAATTCTGATCTGTTAAAGGAATTATTCACCCAAAAATGAAAATTCTCTCATCATTTACAGATATGTATGACTTTCTTTTCTGCAGAACACACACAAAGATTTTTAGAAGAATATTTCAGCTCCATACAATGCACAACACTTTTTTTCTGCAGAACACACACAAAGATTTTTAGAAGAATATTTCAGGTCCATACAATGCAAGTAAATGACGACAAGACATTTTGAATGTCCAAAAAGTAGATAAAGTCAGCATAAACACAATCCATAAGTCTCCAGTGGTTTAATCAATGTCTTCTGAAGTGAGCAAGTTGGTTTTGGGTGAGAACAGACCAAAATGTAACTCCTGGCGATCATGATTTAAAACTTGATTACTCTTCCTATAGCGCCATCTAGCTCTATGCGCATGCACAATGCAAACTTAGCAACAAGTTTATCATCTGCAATTGTCATTGGAGTATGCAACCTGAAATGTGATGAGTGTTTCCAAAGAATGAAAATTAAGTTTGAGCAAATGTCACCATAAATCCCTCATAATTAAAAACTTCATCTCTGTTCACATCAAATGTTATATTACGGTAAAGATTTTGTTCCATTGTGTTTGGTGTGTGTGTGTGTGTGTGTGTGTGTGTGTGTGTGTGTGTGTGTGTGTGTGTGTGTGTGTGTGTGTGTGTGTGGGTGGATGGATGATGGTTTTTCCAGGGCTTATCAGGCTGTCTTTGAGGCTTGGTTTTTGCTGGTGCAGTGTGGGTTCTGGGTAGACACAGCTGCTGAGCTGCTTGTTCTGGCAGCACCTGAGAACTCTGAACCACTTCTCTGGCTTCTGACATTTTTCCACCACCCCACCAACAGAGGGCACCAGAGGTCCCAACAAACTGTAAGATATCTAATTATGGCACTACAAGTCAGTCATCCTTGCGTCACAATTTAAAAAAAGGTAAAGTGAAGCAGACTGGAAAATTACTGATGGCTTTCTCTTTGTTTTTATTCTCAGGCCGTGGCAAGAGAGGCATGTGCTCATATAAGGGTGCTTTTTCTCACTCATTCGCTCCCTCCCAGACACCACTGTGCTGTGAAAGAGCTCCTGTCCTCCAACCTTTCAACAAACCTAGTCTTGCATCTGTTTTTAAACTTTGCCATCTTCTCCCATGGACCTGTTAGCATTATCTCTGAAATTACTGACAAGGTGAGGACTTGATTAAGCTGGTTATAAACTGTGATTGGTTTACCAACACATTGTGAAATTACCATATATACATGCTCAAATTCCATGGGTTTGTTCATGCAAACTCTGGCCTATTCAGACTAGACGAAGGCTGCACAGAACCCAATTAAATTGTCATCAGTGTCGTCTTTATTGATCCAACATTACTTGTGGTATGCGGAGAGCAACATAATAAAATAGGCTGCCAACTGTTTACGACAACTTTAAAATCAAAAGCATTTCAGCCTAACACAGACACTGTTCAAAAATAAGTTACACCCAGCAGCTTGAAAGCTGAGAGCAGCTCCTTCTATGGCAAGGTGTGACTGAATTATGACAAAGAAAAAATTGCTCGGCTCAACTTTCACTCACACCGTTGTATACATACTTAATGCAAACTCTATGGGCTCATCTTAATAACTTCAGTTTTTTTTCTTAATAGTTCAGTGCAAACAGAGCAATAGATCACCCAAAAATATGAATTCAGTCATTATTTACCCTAATGTTGTTACAATCTAGAAAGAAATTTTTTCTTATGAACACAAGGAGAAATTTTTAAGAGTATTCATTTATGACTTTTCCATATGACAAATGTTTATAGGTACTATGGCTGTTAAGCTCTAAAAAGGACAACAAAACTCTGAATAAAGAGCACGTTGTATCATCTACTTTTATAAAGTCTTTTGAAGCCATACATTGCTTTTTGTGAGGAACAGACCAAAATTAAAGACATCATTCATTATGGCTAATCATGCCTTCCAGTGAGCTGTTAACTGGAGAACAACTATGACCAGATCATTGAGTCAGTGTGTCATGAACAAGTCATTCAGTTTGATTTGTGAACTGAGTTCTTCATTGAAAAGATTTGTTCATGAATCAGACTGATTTAGTTTTTGAGTTCAACTCGTTGACTGCGTTCTGGCAGCAGCTTTTTTTCCAGTTATCAGCTGGAGGAAAGTTTGGCAGTGATAAAGTCTTACACAAAATTATTTTGAGTTTTGAAGATTTTGATTATAGCACATGAGTCATTGTATAGTGCTATTTTTTATTTTATTTTGGAGCTTAAATTGGTGGTTCACCCAAAAATAATTTACCACCCTCATGCTTTCTCAAACTTGTATGACTTTATTTATTTTGCGGAACACAAACTAAAATATTTTAAAAGATGTATGATGTGTTCTTGTCCATACAGTCAATGGGATCCAAAACTTTAAGGACGTTAAGGCGGCATATAAATTATCCAGATGACTCGAGTGGTTTAATCAATTTTCTCTGAAGCGATACGAACACTTTGGGTGAGAAACAGACCGAAATGTAAAGTCCTTATTCACTATAAATCTTGACATCCACAGTCTCTTTGGCATGTTCATGTGAGAAGCTTGTTTACATGCTTCCTGGGGATGGCGCACACGCATAGCGCTGTTCACGAACCAGAAATGGTGTTGCTAGGTTTTGAAAATGCATAATATAGTGTACAGGTTTGTTATGTAAATAATGACAGAAGTTAAATTTTGGGGTAATCTATCCCTTTAAAATGCACAATGTGAGTACTGGTTACAACAAGTGTGTTTCTGTGATGTTGGCAGGTGTTGATGGACGCCTGTGTGAAGCGCAGGGCACTGTGGATTCTTGCCTCGATAGAATGCAGACTAAACAGAGCTTCTTCGCTGGACAGTAGGGTTCATTCCAGGATGAGAACTCTTCAGGACACACTCCTCGGAGCCTGTGCCGAGAGCCTCACATAAAAACTCCTAGTTTCAGGTGCTTGGGCAAAGCTATTTAATAGGACAAGGAATCCTGGCATGGCTCAGTTACACACTCAAGCGCTGGGTGGGACAAAATGGCATTTTTAAGAGAAGCCCAGCTGCCGTTTTTATTTCAAAAGCAGTGGGTGTTCTCTCCATAAACATGAAAGGGGCCTTCAAACTTGTCTGAGCAATAATGTAGTGAGCCAAATAAAAGGAATATATATTTATATCTGTGTGTTTGGATGACATCAAAAGGAAGAAAGTAAATTTCCAGGGATGTGTCTCCCATCAGATTTGCAGTAGTATTTTGTGTGTTTGGACTCTGTGACTTTGTTGTTTAACTGCATAATCCGTCTAGCTAACACGCCATTTGTCTTCACTCACTGTCCTCCCACACACTCTTCTGACAGGAAAGCATGCCTGAGTCCTTCTCACCACATTAATTCTCAAATCTGTGTGTGTGTGTGTGTGTGTGTGTGTGTGTGTGTACTCACTGGCTCCCAGATTGGGGCCTCTTGAATAGTTTTGATACTATACTTTGTAGACTCCATCATTTGTAGTTTCTCAGTGGGTCTGTATTCCAGTATGACTGTTTCCTTCTTTATTTTTCCCTATCCACTTTCTCAAATATGAGACTCAAAACTGGGTCATCCTGAATTTATTAAAATAGCTGGATGATGTAAAATGTAATTGTAGTCTATGTTGCCTTCATGCCTTAAAGGGATAGTCCACCAATTTACTCACCTTCATGCTCCCAACCTGTATTAGAAGATATAAGGCAGAATGTTATCAAGCAAACATTTAGCCTAATAGCTTTCTGTTCCACACAAATATGAGAAAAAACAGAATTAAAAATTTGGCGTGAACTTTCCCTTTAACTACAACTGATTTCAGCCCCCTATGTGTGTACAACATAATTAAATTATTTGTCTAATATGTGTGAAATAAGCTACAGATATGTCCCTGATATGTCTCTGAATGTGTAGTTGTGTTAAAACACCAACAGTGAGGATAAGGTTACATGTTTAGTGTGGAAACATGCGTCATCAGCAGATATTTCTACCACAAATAATTTCTTCATATATGATCTGGGCTTTGGGACTGAACACATGAATTGAAGAGGTGAGCTGAGGGTGAGAGGGTTCAGAGATTGCTGACATTAAACAAATATGCATGATAAACAAATTGTACCTCTTGTCTAATTAAGGTAGAACAGTTCTCTACTTACACTTATGATGGATTAATTAATAGAATTTACAGAATAAATAACAGAATTTGTTTACATTTTGTGTAAAATATGTACTTTTTATTTTTCGCCAGTGCCAGTACAAAAATATGAGTGTTGCAGCTTTGTGAACGATGCTTACAGATGGAAACAAATTATTTTTTTATATAGTCTCTGATATTCCATTTAGTATTCCCTGTGGACATCAGTGATGAAGGACAAGAAAAAGTGGAATCCTTAGACAGCTGACTGGTTGATTTCCCTAAGTTGATCCCTTGACTGGAGACTAGACAAATCTGAAACCTGCAACAGAAAAGGACCAGAATTACTACAGCATGAAACCTCTGATTCATGGCTGTGACTTAATTGTTTTCCATGCACCAAAAATACTTAATCCATCTTCTCTTTAAATGCAGTAATTTACTAGATCCTTATATAGTGAAGGAAATGTTAGTGCAGACCTTATATTTTGTTCTTTATGGACCCTTTCTTTTAAATTGGACAGGCACTTGCAATATGTCTTTACAGAAAGACACTCGTTGATCGCTTTATTAGGAACACTATGGCCTCAAAGTTCGACGAGTTGTGCATTCTGAGATGCTTTTCTGCTCACCACAATTATACAGAGTTATCAGAGTTACCGTTGCCTTTCTGTCAGCTCGAACCTGTCTGGCCATTCTCTGTTGACTTCTCTCATCAACAAGGCATTTCGGTCCGCAGAACTTATGCTCACTGGATGTTTTTGGCACCATTCTGAGTAAACTCTATCAGCAGTTTCAGAAATACTCAAACCAGCCTGTCTGGCACCAACAATCATGCCACGGTTGAATTCACTGAGATCACATTTATTTCCCCATTCTGATGGTTGATTTGAACATTAACTGGAGCTTGTGAACATTAACTGGAGCTCCTGATCCATATTGGCATGATGTTTTGAATTTCACTGCTGCTTAGATAATCGCATAAATAAGTAGGTGTACCTAATAAAGTGCTTTTTGAGTGTATATGCAAACTGTAGTCATTTCAAATTTAGATAAACTTAAAATGTAATGAGATAAATATTTTTTTTAAAACAATGGCAAAGACTTAAAGCAGGAACTGAAGAACCAGAGAGAAGTTCTGCTTTGGTCTTGATGTAGCTGGGGGGTCTGTGGACCAGACTCCTGTTCCTGCTGAACTGAGCCAGTGTTTCTACAGTACTGTAATCAGCTCAGTAGGCACGGGAGGCCAGGTCCATCTATCAGTCTCTCGCACATACTCGCATATGACTCATATTCGGCATGGTGGACTTGATGGAAGGATCAGATATGGAATAATATGCTTCAGATGAAGGTGCTTAGCACCTAATTTCCCACAAAATATCTCCTAATGACATTTTAAATACAGCCCATGCAACTAATTAAATTTTTACTAGCCATGGATGGTAATGCATCTTTAAACAGCTTCTAAATATAGTCATTTATGGCCAGCTTCTCTGCAGCTTCATATTAAACTTGTACATCTGTCATGACTTAGAAGACGGCATGCTGACAGAAACGGCCGCTGGCCGTCCACTAACAGCCTGCAGAGGTTCTTTTAAGCACACAACTTCCTTTCTCTATTGCTGTCATTCATATTTTACACATCAATGCTAAAAGTGGGGCTGTTTTTAGAGCGGAGGCAGATGTTTTGGTCTGTGTGCCCATGTCCTGCTCTGTTCCTCCTGTCCACATTTCCCTGAATTCTTCTTGTTTTCATGTGGACATTGTGGCCCAGAAGAAAGAGTCGCTGAAAGTGAGTTCCCGTACTTTCAGCATTTACACTGATTTAGAAGAACTTCCTTTTTGACTATTAATAAACATTGTGCTTTGACCTGTATGTTTTTGGATCTATACTAACAAAAAATTGGAAATCATGCACTCAGTAGAGGTAAGTAGTGGCACTATATGACTTGAGCATACAGAGAAGACAGATGGAGGAAGATTATGACTTCTGAACTCCTCATCTCACTGTGGGCTCCATTAGCCCAGTCTGTTTCTCTTCAGCCCTCATTACAGTCATTTCCACCATCTCAAAGTTGCTCTTCATCTGTCATGCAAACCCAAGCGCTCTCAGCAACAGTTTGTTTTGCTTTTCATATCAGTTCATTATGATGGCAACCGCATCATCCAGCACTGCTAAGACGAAGTTTCATTTTACCCCTCAAAGAATGTTTGCACAGTGTCTGATTGGAGGGATTTGAAAGCACCAAATGTAGGAGAATGTTTTGATGAAGAAATTGGAAAATGTGCCCGAGGGACAGAAAAGAATGCTATGAAAACAGATGAGAAGAAAGCCCTGTAGTATTTAGCCTACAGACTTTTTCCTATGACACCCCAACCACCTTTTTTTCTTTGGCTATGCCCACACATTCAGTGTGTGTACAACCTTGTTTGGCACTCTAAAGCAGGACAGACAACAACAGTATTCTGCTGCTGTGAGGCTTCTTTCACGTCAAAGTGTGATTATTACTCTTTTAGCACTTTGTATCTGAAGCAAGGAATGAGGGGGAAAAAAACGCTTCCACCGTCCCCTGCGGTATCTCTTTCCACCTGTCATCCTCTCATCAGGTGCAGAACTTAGCCACTGTGAACAAAGAGTTCAATCACTGTTCACCAATCAGCTAAGCTCTGCACCTGCTCTGAGAGTCTCTCCTCAACACTACATGAGCTTGAGCGAGTGTGCATGCTCGTTCACCCATGCTGTTCATCAGCAGGGAAGCATTCCTCCTCTGCATTTCCTTGTCTTCTTCTGGAGGCCCCAGAGAAAAGCCATGTCTTCTTTTATTTGTATTTTCTGGAGCTGCGTTAAGACGGTGCCTCCGGTTGCCATAGCAGCCGTCAGAGCTGCAGTTGTGTGGTAATCCCTGGCAATGTGATTTTTATCTTAAGTCACAAATCAGCACGCCAGGAACCCACACAGCCAGCAACATGAAAGGCAAAACCTGTAGATCCTCTAGGTCTCCTGCGATTGAGCACGCTCGGCTGGGCTGGGGATATGTCCCTCATTATCCCCTTCAAGACAGATTTCATAGGCCTCCAAACTCGACTAGCTTTAACCCTCCCTTTGCTCTTATGAGACGACGTTCAAATTTCAGGCCTGACACATTTCTCAAGAGTTCTCTTACAGGTCTTTGTGGGATATTTTTACTGTCTCTGAACTGCACTGATTGTAATCGGTAGACAGAGTATAACCAAAGGCATGAACTATGGCTGCGTTTCAACATCTAAGGTTCTGAAGTTTGAAAATTTACTCCGTGCAACAGAATGGACTCAAGTTTTTTTCTCTCTTTTATAAATCGACAGCAACAGAACAGACTTTTTTTTACACACTTTTATAAAACGGCTCAAGTTTTTACTTGCTTTTATAAAAAAAAACAGCAACAGAACAGTCTCAAATGTGTACTCTATTTTAAAAATCGACAGCAACAGAACAGTCTCAAATGTGTACTCTATTTTAAAAATCGACAGCAACAGAACAGTCTCAAATGTGTACTCTATTTTAAAAATCGACAGCAACAGAACAGTCTCAAATTTGTACTCTATTTTAAAAATCGACAGCAACAGAACAGTCTCAAATGTGTACTCTATTTTAAAAATCGACAGCAACAGAACAGACTCAAAAGACGGCAACAGAACAAACTCAGGTTTTCACTCACTTTTATAAAACAGCTCAAGTTTTTACTTGCTTATAAAATAGTGGCAACAGAACAAACGGGTTTTTACTCGCTTTTATAAAATGACAGCAACAGAACAAACTCCATTTTTAACTTGCTTTAACAAAACAAAAGCACTATGATAAAATACAGCCATGATCAATAAAGAACTACATTTATTTGTAATTATTATAACAATAATATGTCTGAATTCTTTATTCCCCCCCTTAACTTTAACTACGCAGTCTGAAAAGCACAACACACCAATTATTCGTTTAATAGCTTTTCGTGACTTACTGCTTGCCATACTTAAGGACAACAGGTGTAATCGGCTATCATCATAATTTACCTCTCACATTTCAGGGCACGTCCAGGCAAGGCAGACGCCCAGTGTGTCTCGAAGAATTATTGACAATGGCTAGACGCTGACCTCTGAAGTTAAAAAGGCTCTCTGAGAATGAAAATGCTGCATTAGCACGGCACAAATCGCAGGATGATCACTACAACTTCCGTGATTCATCTAAGACAAGTAACATAAACCACATCGGCTTGGAAAAGCCTCACGTCTCCACCAAGTCCCCAAACAAATAAAACTGTCTTGTTGGCAGATTAAAAGCAGCAAAGACTCACCAAAAAATGTTTGAGGGAGACAGCTAATGGATTTATCTCACTGCCAAGCAGGAACCGTAAGTCGGCTTTCCCAGAGGCTGACAAGTATTTAGCAGCCCTTCTGACCACGGTCTGTGTTAACGCACTGCTTCGTTAAACAGTATAATATCTTTGCACGAATACATGGTGAGATAGGTGGCTTCAAAGGGAGACAATTACCCTTTCTTCCGCTCATTGTTACCACCATATAGCTGTCCTCCACAGCTTTTAAGGAAGCAACAAATTACAAGCGGTTATGCAGACCCAGGGAATTCCTCCCTTGTGGATGACATGCTGGTGTGGAGGCAGGAATTTAATCGTCAAATTTAAGTTAGTTATTTTAAAATAACTATACATCTGTGGGTAATTTAGCTTCATTTTGTTATCACTGTACAATACTGTTCTATCATTAACATTAGTAAATTCATTGCTATGTTCATTGTGTATTTTTACATTGAGAATCAGGAATTCATCCAAAAGCTGAAAAATGTTGCTTTCAGAGAATTTATCTGGAGTTAGAATGCAAAAAAGGTGTATTTTGAACTGCTCTGAAACCAGTGCAGACAGTGCACTGGAGGTTGTCATTCACTAAATAGGGAGCAAGGAATGGAGCATCCTATAGCTCTCTATGCAACTAGGTGCATTCACTCCAAGAGTTCAGTTTCAGGCAGCAGATGATGTATGGACTACTCAACATGGTTAGCAGACATGGGACAATGGTAATTAGTACTTTGATTCAGAATGTATAATTTTATTATTTTTTGTTATTTTATTAATTATGCTAATATCTGATGTAATTTCTGTCTGTAAAATCTGAAAAACATGATAGATAATGGTACATTAACTTTATACTCTGCTTGAAAGCTTCACTTTATTTAGTTGACCGGCTAATGGAAAGCTTGATTCTAAAACAACCAGGCCAATTTAACTGTTACACTTGTGTTAAAAAAAACATCATGCAACAACTGCTTTATGCAGCACAATGAGCTAGTAGCAAACAGCTAGCAGTCATGTTATTGTTTATGGTCAGTAATGTTTGTTCCGTTTAAGATGATGTCACTGCAGAAGAGGCCTATAATCCCACCCACGTTGGGGCGGCACTAAACAGCAGTGGAAAGCAAGCTCAGAAAAGAACAGTGAGTAGAGTCAAACCGTAACATGCTGTGGAAAAGTGCCATAAAATGCTCTGAAATGTATATAAGTTTATAAGGGAAAGTGTCTATTTTAGGTGCTAAGTTTTTCAAAATGTTTGCCTTCACTAGTTCATTTTAAATGGTCCTAATGTGCGATTAAATCGATGTAGTATGTAATATGAGCTAATAACAACTAAGAGCAAAAGGCTGTTTTAAAATAGTTTTAGATGGAGTGTAGCATGTCACACTGCAGGACTTGACACCCTCCCAAAAATACTTCATGTCAGCAACTCAAAAGTGAGTAGCAGGGCTACTTTTCTCTCCTATAGCCCTGTCTAAAAAAAGGTGCCAACCCATTTATTTTCTGGCGATTCAGAATTGTTTGAGAAGCACATTCCAAAATCATCCTAATACAAACAGATCTTGACAGGCTTCCTAGAAAAGTGCAGAAGAGGCAGGCGGGAGCTTCAGGATGAATGTGTGAGCTTATGTGTCCAGGACACTGGGAGTGGATTTTTAATAATATGAGGTGTAAAAACAAAATAATTAATTATGACTTCTGCATCATTCAGGCCACAGTGACTTTTTTTTTTTTTTTCTTTAAGTAGTTCTAAAAATCTAACATAATTGGGGATTTTTTTTTTTCGGTCCGAAGTATAAAAAAAAAAAAGAAAAAGTAATGGGACACACCATCACTCAGCCACTGAAAACCGTTGACTGCAAGTTGAGAGGCATTACCTGATTTTGGAACATCCCTTGATTGCATCCTTGAACTACTGTCATTTTCAGCAATGAGTTGAAATATATGCAGTATAAATGTAATTTAACAAAAACAAATTACCTCATCTAAGTGAACCTTACCTGACTTGTCTAAATTCAGAGGATCATTTCCTCCACAACACGTTGTGCTGATTGGTCCATGTCGTCTTTAATGATAGACAGGCAATGACGTGCTAAAGCTTGCTGCCGAGCATCTTCCTGGACCATCAGCTCACCGTACAAATACACACCCATGGCCTATCATACACAGACATCCATTTTTTTTTTCATATTTCTAAAATAGAATTATACAACAATGAATACTGTAATCTGATTGGACAAGCTGCGTTCCAAGAGTGCTGATATTTAGTATAACAGCACTGGGATGCTTCACTGTTTGTATCACTCCATTAGTATGCTTTGTTTGCAAATGCTGCTTTGGCTTCATTTGGAATCATTTGCCTTTCGTGAAGCAAAAATAGACAATAACTGGCAGTATTGTGTCAATACAAGTTACTCAAAATTAATGCTGTATAAAAGCAATATCGCATTCACAAACATGTTGTACAGCACATTTGTGCCTAAGGCCGAATCAGCTGTACTAATATTCAGTAGCACTCTTAGTCATGTGATTAAAAAAAGTGTGTATGAGAAAGAAATAGAAAACAACTGATGTACCTGGTCATGGATCAGAAAGAGCTCAACGTCTTGGTATGCAGCTGTGTGTTTATGCTTGACCACCAGTTCACACCAGCGATGTTTCACCTAATGAGAAACAGACAGATAGAAAGTGATTAAACAACAGGCCAGAGATCAAAGCAGCCAAACGGCTCTATCCTAACAATGACCTGCAGGAATCACACACACACATGGGGAAATTTGGGAAACTGCATGAGACTGTGGTTTTGTTATCAGTGTTTTTATGTTGAGGCAAGCATGTGTCATTGGAGGTGTGTCCTCTGTTTATTTTATATGTTCTCTGTCTCATGTATAAATGGAGGCTGTGTTTGTGGCGCAGAGCAGGGATATCACAGACTGGCTCTGTCTCGTTCTTGTTCTCTGCTGTCATTCAACTGTTCCCTCACACTAACTGTGACCTCACAACGAGCTCTTCATCCAGTGCTGAGCTCTGCCCATAACCTGAACTCATACAAAATTAAAACTACAAATGACTGAATTAGCGGTGCTTGTTAAGGAAAGTAATTACTACTAGTAGTTGAGGTGTGCTTTTACTTTTCTTTTTAGTGTTCAAACAATTTTGCATTGGTAAGCACCCCTCACATTTTGTTTTATTTTTATTTTTTATAAAAGGGCATCTCCTCAACCAACCCATACCTCAACCTCAGTAGCAGCAAATGTTGATATTTTGCAGAACAACATGTAGTTACCCAGTTAATACCTAGTCTTGTATGTATTTAATGTTAGTACATAATAGTTAAAGGAACCTAATATAAAGTGTGACCAATTACTATTCTAAACCAAAACTGTTTTATCTAATAATGCACAAATTAATGTGTTGTTCTTTTACATATTGAATACACCATTCAAACATTCAGTGTAGGTTGTAAAAAGTATGTGAACCCCTAGACTAATGACGTCAACAAAAGCTAATTAGAGTCAGGAGTGCAAACCTGGCA
Organism: Xyrauchen texanus; assembly: GCF_025860055.1. NCBI lineage: Eukaryota > Metazoa > Chordata > Actinopteri > Cypriniformes > Catostomidae > Xyrauchen > Xyrauchen texanus. The sequence goes on along the minus strand of NC_068302.1, from coordinate 20,450,043 downwards.
TCCAATTAATGAAACGTGATTGGAGGTGTGGGTTAGAGCTACTTTGACTATAAAAATCATTCAAATATTTTCAGTTTGCTATTCACAAGAAGCTTTTTCTGACATGGACCATGTCTTAAAAAACTCAGAAGACCTACGATCAAGAATTGTTGCTTTTCATAAAGCAGGAAAGGGTTACAAAGTTATCTCAAAGAGCTTCGATATTCATCGGTCCACAGTCAGACAAACGGTCTATAAATAGAGACAATTTAGTACTGTGGCTACTTTCCCTAGAAGTGGCTGTTCAGCAATGATGACTCAAAGGGTACACCACAGAATGCTCAATGAGGTAAAAAAGCCTAGAGTGACTGCTAAATACTTGAAGGAATCATTGGAACTTGATAACATCTCTGTTCATGAGTCCACTACACAGAAAACTTTGAACAGGCATGGTGCCCATGGCAAGACATCATGAAGTCATTGCTTTCCAACAAAAAGATTGCATGCCTGAAGTTTGCCAAAGACCACCTTGACACTCCACAATGCCAGCTGAAGCTCAGTAGACATTAGGTGATGCAGCAGGACAATGACATTGAAGTAAATCCACAACAGAATATCTTCAAAAAAGAAAATCTAACTTTTGGAATGTCCCACTCAGAGCCCAGGCCTTAACCCAAAAGAAATGTTGTGGAATGACCTCAAGAGAGCCATTAACACCAGTCATCCTAAGAATATGGCTGAGATGAAGCAGTTCTTTAAGGAAGAATGGTCCAAAACTACTCCTGAATGTTGTGCAAGTGTAATGTGCAGCTACCAGAAACACTTGTTTGATGTACATTTATAGCACAGGAAATTATGTTAATATTTATGTTCCTGTTGGTTTGAGTTTTTGCAGCGCACCTGCTCTGTGGTGATGTGGAGTACAGTAGGTCTGTTACATTCGGGCATGATAAAGTGTAGAACCCAAGTGCCATTTTATTTACATTGCTGGTATACAAACGTGAATCCAAAACAAACGAACAACTTGACTGTTACAAACAACAGCAGAATGTTACACCTACAATACTTGGCACAGGACTAGACAAGGGTATAAATACCTGGATAATAAACCAATGGGAACAAGACACATGAACACTAGGGAAACAGGATATCACATGACTATACAAGGAAGGGAACTAATTTCACAATAAAAGACATGAAAACATGAATCAAAAACAAGAACAAACAAATACGTTACAGTCTATTGCTCAGCACCATTCCATTAATACCACACATTCCTCGCTATAAAGCCTTTATCTGCAAGCTGGGGTAAATATACATTTGCTTTAGGCGTTTCAACCTGCCCAGTCTTTCTCCATCTCGCCTCATGCACTCACCTCTCATATTTATCTCTTTCAAAAGTTTTAACAAGGATAATTTTGTCAAAGGTGTTCAAAGAGTTATGCATAATAATAGTTGGAAAAGGCATGACAGTGATAGGAAGTTAACTAACATCTCTCTCTGTCTCCTCACTTTATACCTCTCTTTTTCTCTTTCCTGCACACAGTGGGGGTTTAATTGAAGCTGAATAGGTGGGAGCTTGAGGGGCCTGATGGTGGCAGGCAGTTCAATGATTAATGTAGTATGATTATGAGGGAGCGTGTAAAAGTGTGTGAGAATGTTGGCTTTAAAATGAGGTGTGAAGTGGCTCAGGAAAACAACAGGAAACAACAGCACTGCAAAGTGCCTTCCGGTCACAAATCACCGTATATTGAAGCAACAGGTTTCAAATGTCAACACGTGTTTACAAGCAATTGGTTTTGTGCAGTTCTATCCTGCTGACATCATTACCTCCTCTCTTGTCCTTGCCTGCCCACAAACCTCATTTCATTTGTTCGTTGGATTTAAAAAAAAAAAAATGTTGTTCTTTCTCTTTCATATGTCAGACTTTATATCATGCATTTTAGAAAATTTAATTGTTTTCATGCAAAAGTTGGCTCAGGCATGATTTCCATCTTCCCTGTTCAGTCAGTTTCATTTATACCATCAGGCCACCTTTGACATACTTTGCAACATATTATGGTGTGAAACGCTCTAATTCTAATCTTACAGGATGCATAGTGAGCAAATTTGTGTTCTATTCTGACTAAATTTTTCCTTAATTTGAAATTAAAACTTTTAGGTTAAAACATTTAAACTTGTGCATCCACATGAATGGACGTTGTATTTTGGCTATGCTATATGCAGCACATCATTTGAGCCACGTGATCAAACAACATGACGTCATCATCACATTGGATTTTGTGTTTGGTTGAAATGCCAACAAAACTATATCTGGTAAGAAACCTAATTAAGTTTTTACACTGAAACCTGTTTGAGTCAAAAGAGTCTCTAGATTCATATGATATACCATTTAAAAAATGTGAGCGATTTATCGTGAAATGGAATGCTATTAAACACATTTTAAAGTATCCTATTTAAAATAATTTAAAATATCCTATATTCACTGTGCATTATCACATTGAGAATCAATGGATGCATCCAAAAACAGGAAAATGTTGCTTTCATAGGCTGTATACAGAGTTAGGATGGAAATAAGGTGCATTTCAAACTGTTTTGAGACAGTGCAGACAATCACAGCCAACCATGATATTTTAACATAGTTGGCAGTGATTGGATGATACTGGCTGTTGCTTTGAATCAGAATTAATTATTCTAATTTCTGATGTCTCAAAAACATGAATAATCAACACTCCTGGGAAAATAATAATCAATTTGATTTAAAAGAAATCAGACTTTCTATAGCTTGGTATTATTTAAAATGTCAAAACTTAGTCCAGCTGTTCACATATATGGACATCAATTTTTAGGAAAACTATTTGGTTTAAAAAAATAAATAAATAATGTATTTATTTATTTATTTTTTTTCTGAGGAGCTACTAGTTACAAATCAAAAAGGGGAATGGACAATGCACATAGCAGTCACATTCAAGTCTCATTCCCTCCCATTTTCCTAAAACAAAAAAATTATAAGAAAAACATTGCAAACTCATTTTCTGTAGCAGAAGGGGCAATATTAGCACAAAAAGCAGGCATGGATGCAAATTACTTCATAAATCCATATAGTATAATATAGAAATGTAAAATGCTCTCTAGTACTACATAAAATTAAAAACAAAAAAACACATTAGGAAATTGAACAAAGATTTTTCAGCCAAAAATGTATTATTGTGAATGTGGCCATGATCTCACATACTATGTAATGTAGGATGAATTGTATGAAAATTGCCATTATAATCTTTTCTATTTGACTGTTTGTATTTGTATGTAAGCACCAAGCTTAATTAATTCCCTTAAAATTCACTATTACTCAAACATTTTAACAATGCAGTGTTATACACACACACACACACACACACACAAAGAAACCCATTCCCACCAGGGTCACAGAACAGACCGTAACCCACAGAATCCAAAGTGACGGCAGTGCAGGCCACATACTAGAGAAAATACACAACTTTAATTAGCAGGAGGGCAGATTTACTGCATACACACACACGCAGTAACAGGCCTTGTGTGTATCTGTGTGAATGTGTATATAGAAGAAAGGTTACTCTAACCAGGGTTGCAGCAACAGCTTATGATAACAGTGACTGTTCCGAATATCTGATCTAAACTCCCACAGCAGGAAAATATTTTGTTTAGTCAGACAGCCTCCCTAACCTCAAGGACACTTGGCGAATTCAATAAACCTAATATGCACATACAGTAGCAACAGATACCTGACCTATTAAAACTGATGAGAAGAAGAGGTAGGTGGTATGAGGGAATAGAGAGGATTAAGGTAGAAAAAAAGAAAGATAAAGGAGCTGAATTTATGTTCTGAGGGTTAAAAGGTGATTTTTTTTTTTTTTAATGTTAAAATATTTTCACCTATCCAACTTGATTTGCAGAGACAACTGTGGGTGTAGGCCATTTGTAGGTTAATTTCTCCAAAAAACAGTAAACACTGTGGGTCCATGGTACTATCAAAAAAATTGCCTGATAGCCTGACCAGTCCGACATTGGCTTGACCAATAGCGTCAGTTTGGGGGTGGGATTATCTGTTTGGAAAACAGTCATTATTTTTGCAATTCCTTTGAAAATGAATTTACTCATGTAAATGAACCCATATGGCTTCTTGTGAAATATCTGAATACACATCAGCGCTAATGAGTTTTGAGAGCTACAACATAGGCAAGATTGTCAAGCAAGAGTTTAAAATATATAGGTGAATTATACATCAAAGATAAAGATATAAAAATACTGTATGCTTCAGAATACTTTGAAAGCAGTGAAAGCTATTTATTCATAAATCATTAAATTTATATTACTTTTATGGACATTGTTTGAGTTTGACAACATCCATCCCAATTCACTTTCATTGTATTGAAAAGAGCAGAAAAACATTCTGACTAATATTTTTTGTGTTCCACAGAAATAAGTCATACAGGTTTGGAACAATATGAGGGTGAGTAAATGCCAGAATTGTAATTTTTGGGTGAACTATATCCGGTATCTCTAATAACCATTTGGTGACCCGTGTCCCCGCAACAACCGCGTTTAAGTATGTTACTTTACAGAAACATGCCATTAGCATCACTGATTACACTCTGCACCTTTGAAAGTGTTTCTGTGTGCATGTACATGTATGCTTGTAGTAATAAATTGTGGAATGTTCTGTGCAATTAACTGCACCTCTTGAGAATGAGAGAGAGATGCAGGCAGGCACACCACAGCTGTCCTGCCTCAGGGGTCTCCCCAGGAATGCAACTCAACTCTGATCCCCTCTGCAGCTGCTGGGTCTGTACAGGGCACAGGGGAGGGCACGCCGACAAGCACATACACACTCATAATTTCAACCATGCATGCACAAGCACATTTTCTAATGGGCACATGGTAATACACTGGTTAGTGCCTTCTACAATGAGTAGGTCAAGTCATGTTAGACAAATGGTGGCATTACGCACACACAGAGATTCATTTAATGACTAGAGCAGCCTTATAGGCTTCCTGATGGTACTAGATGACATGACAACAGTTGCACCATCATAACCAGATGTAACCACCTCGGGTCATTTATTATTAGTGACAATACAGTATTTAATTACATGTCAAGAATGCCACCCTTTCAAATCCCTTAAATGTTGAAGATCTTGGCGTGGGTCACATCGCCCTTGGAAGGGAGTAGTCGCAGCAGCCCTACACTGCATGCCCAATTATTAGGCAAGTGAGTATTCTGACCTTATCATTATTTCCATGCACATTTTCCAACTCCAAACCATATAAACTTGAATGCTTATTGGATTCAATCATTTCCAGGTGGTATGTATTTGTGTAATGAGGGAGCGTGTGGCGAAAGTGACTAACACCTTAAATCAAAGTGCGCATAATTATTAGGCAGCTTCATTTCCTCAGGTAAAATGGGCCAAAAAAGACATTTAACTGGCAATGAAAAGTCAAATATTGTAAAATGCCTTTCAGACGGATGCAACACTCTTGAAATAGAGAAACAACTGAGGCGTGACCACCGGGCAATCAAATGCTTTGGTCAAGAAGGCTGAAATACGACCACTGCTGAATATATTCACAAGTTGAAGAGTCAAGATTGGTATCAAAAGAAATACATGAAGACAGATTTTTCAAAGGTTTTATGGACAAATTAAATTGAGAGTGACTCTTGATGGACCAGATGGATGGGCCCGTGGCTGGATCACTAATGGACACAGGGCACCACTTCGAGTTGGGTGCCAGCAAGGTGGAGGAGGGCTACTGGTATGGGCTGCTATCATTAAGGATGAGGTAGTTGGACCTTTTCAAGTTGAAGATGGACTGTAACCCAACTCCCAAACATACTGCCAGTTTCTGGAAAGTACTTTCTTCATGCAGTGGTACAGGAAGTAGTCCTCAGCATTCAAGAAGGCCATGATCTGTATGCAGGACAATGCTACATCACATGCATCCAAGTACTCCACTGCTTGGCGAGCCAGCAAGGGCCTCAAAGATGCCCAAATAATGATTTGGCCCCCTTCCTCACCTGACTTAAATCCTACTGAGAACTTGTGATCCCTTCTCAAACATGAGATTTACAGTGAGGGAAGACAATACACCTCTTTGAACAGCATTTGGGAGGCAGCGAAAGTTGATCATGAACAGATCAAGAAACTGACCGACTCCATGTGTGGAAGGCTCATGCAGTTATTGAAAAGAAGGGTGGCTATATTGGTCAATAAAAATTTTTGAAAGGCCAAAAATGTATTGAATTGTCATTTTGTGTTACATAGTTGTTGCGCTTACTCTAAAAATTGAGAATAATCAGTTGAGTTGGGAGAAATTATTTTTGTAATTTAGTTGCCTAATAATTGTGCACACTTATATAATCCCTTCAGAAAGACAAAACTCACTTTTTCAGGTTTTTTCAAAAATTCAGGTTTGAGGTTCAATAACATTTTGGATTGACAGAGCATTGTGCTAATTAATCTTGAGAAAAAAATTGCCTAATAATTGGACACGCAGTGTAGCGTGACCTGCTGCGTCTGTGGACTATTAGCTTGATAGCTTTTTTGGTTAATCATCAATTAATGGTAATTATTGTGTGTTTTAATCAGTGGTTCTCAACTGGTTTTCCTTCAGGAAATCACAGATTTTCATTGAACATTCAAGAAATATTCCAGATTGAATTCAAGCTAAATTCAATAAAAAAAATGTGTGGCATAATGTTAAATACAACAAAAAATGTATTCGACACGTCCCTCCCTTTCTTAAAAAAAAGAAGCAAAAATGTAGGTTACAGTGAGGAATGTACAATGGAAGTGATTGGGGCCAATTGTTTGAAAGGTTTAAAGGCAGAAATGTGAAGATAGTATTTTATAAAAGCACATACAATTATTTTTCTGTTAAAACTTGTGTATTATTTGAGATGTAAAGTTTTAAATGGTCATTTTAACAATTGTTTTAGGGTTAACGTGTTATATCATCATGGCAACAAAGTTGTAAAATTGGCTATAACTTTACATAGAAAAGGTTAAGTGATTTTTATCGCATTAAAATCATGTTACTCATATTGTTTATTGTCTTGTGGCTATACTTTTGAAAAAGTATTTTAACATTTACGGATTAGCCCCATTCACTTCCATTGTAAGTGCCTCACTGTAACACATATTTGTTTTTCTTTCTTTTTTTTTAAGGAGGGACAAGTCAAAATAAATTTTTGTGGCAATCATTATCCCACAAATGCTGTCAATTGACCTTAACTCGTTTTGAACACGGAATATTCTTTCAAGTCGTTACCCAACACAGAACCAAAATTGTTTATCATACAAAAGCAAACAAAAATCAAACAACTGATTAAAATTACCATAAACTGCATTGGCCCAACAATATACAATTTTATTAACATGAAATTGGCTAAAAAGGAAAACTAACCATTTTGTAAATGTATAAACAAAACTACAAGTGTGCTTTACTAGCTTTTTGAATTTGATTGGACACAAGACCTTTGATGTCAACAACAAAAGATATGAGAAATGCCTTCTACCTTTTTGCATTTAAAATGTGCCTCAAAGTTGATAAGCCAATTTATTTTGCCATTCTATCTACAGACGATTATATGGTTTGTTGCATTTTATTATTGTATTTTTCCCTGCGTTCCGCAACCCCATCAGAATGGACCTGCGGTCCATTTTTGGGTCATGCCCCACCAGTTATTTAGTTATGTTTGTTGTGTTTTAGTATATTAATAATGCAGATTTTTTTTTTTATTAGTCATTTTGTTTTAAATGAAACAAAGTTTGCCTTGTCTTTCATATTTTTTGGTCTGTTGTCTTCTGGCCAATAAAATGTTTTTTGATAGGACAGGGTGTCATCATCTGGCCTCTCATCCAGCAGCCCATGTTACGATTAACAGTATGTGTTTTTTTTTCTCCCTGTATTAAACTTGCTCTAAAAACACATACAATATTACAAACCATATCCAGAAAACTTGATGTGCCTTTCATCAATTGCTCTCTTCCTAGCTGGTCGTCCATGTGAACTTACTGGCCGGGCTTTGAGAGTAGCTGTGATACAATGGGTTCTGTGTGTCTGACCGACAGATGGTACTCACACACACATATACATGCACACGAGTCCTCACATGAAACAGCATACCAAAACACTTAGCCCTCATGCTTGCCTGTGCTCGCACGACATACACAATACACATTATGCGCCAAGGAGTGAGAGAGAGAGGTGCTATTCTCTCCTGATTGGCGGGCCTAATCTTAATGGAATCCATCGGAAATACTGTTCAAACACCTTTAATATCTCATATGCTAGGTTCTGAAGTAAAAAATTGTGCAATGGAATGAGAACTGGTCTGAAGGCATATTAACTAAAACCTGCACTGTGACCTAAAATTGACATTTTAATCAATCTAGTCTTTTTTAAGTGCACTCTAGTGTTCTTATTCCATTGTATTGTATTAAAATATATACAAGTTATACTCAAATGGAAAAAAAGTGTGCTGGATTCAGATGGTTTATTTTTAAAATAAAGCAATTTAATAGACTCAAATTCAAATCAAATTTTGCCTGTGCAAAACCGCCACAATGATGTAATGATTATTATGGTGTTATGGGTGGTTGCCAGGGCATTGTTATATAGTTGCTGAGGTGTTTTGAGTGTTTTTAAGGTTTGCTAGGTGGTTGCTTACTGGCACATGTCTATGTGTTTTTTCTGCATGATCTGTCATCCAACCAGAGCAAATTGTCAAAGAATAGAAATAGCAAATTTTCTGGAAAGTGAGCTTAACTTGATATAAAGCATGCTATATGAATAAAAACACATATGAAGTATATTCACCAGGGGTGTGCACTTGCAATGCAGTGGCCTAGCATCCACATCTGCATTTGCATACTTGCATGAAGTATGATTCTGGCCTCAGGTTTAGGGATTTGTCCAAATCCCTAGCCTTAAGCACAAGCAACAATAATAGTGATTCTTGCCACAGCAAACACCACTAATTATGAAATGTCCATAGCAAAGCTGTGATAAATGTTTTTAAATGAAAGTGGCGCCAGCCACACCTCTCAACTTTATTATGATCTTAAAGCAATCTTCATGCCGAGCTAATAATAATACGCATCTAATAAGGATTCACTTCTATTTTAAAACATGAAAATTATGTGTCAGCAGCAAATCTTGAGAGAAAAAGAACACTAAATGGCTTCCACCCTGCTAAAAATGGTTTGCAGGGAGGATAATTAATGCAGTCAGGAAGAAAAGATGACCGTCAGGGCCTGGGAGCAAGAGGGGAGAAAAAGAAGCGAGAGCGGGCGAATGGAGAGAGGGAGGGGCGCGTGGTAGTAATAACCTGATTTATTTTTAGAGGGCCTTTTGTTTTTCCTGGAAGGTCTTGACGAAAACCTCCCTTTGGGCCTCAGTTTGAAACTAGCTGTGGTAGTCTGGGACTTATTGTGGTCACCGTTTCGTATTAACTTACATCTTCCGCCCTGCCAAATAGTGCTTCATTTCAAAAGAACGTTGTGGTAGGTCAGCACTGGTCTGCCAAATTTTGCTCTCAAACAGAAGCTGGCCTCTTCTGAATTGAGTAAGAATTACAAAGTGGCCTAATTGGCTGCCAGGATAGTAATTGAATAAGGAGGAAAATACCATAGAGGTTAGCGTTTGGCTAAAGGCGCTTCTCAAAGAGCAGAACGCAGGGCCTACAACCCTGAATGTATTTGGATAAGTCTCCACATTATCGGAGAGAAATCAGATATCTTTACTTGTACGCTTCTGATACGGCCGGGCAAGTGGAAGTTTGTGGGAATTCAAGTAGACATGATTTTTCTGAAACCTCTCTATCTTACACAAAATGATAAGGTTACTCACAAATAAATTATAGCAACTTATTCACTGGGGAAGAAAAGTAAATGTCAACAGTATCAGTGTTACTGTATACAAATTCAAGAACTAACCCCACATAAAATGAGAAGACTGATGGATTGTTTTGTTTTTTTCGACTGTGAACATAAGAGGTGTTGGTGGAGACATAATAAATGAGTTCAGCTTACCTCTAGTCAATATTTGAAAAGGTGTGGAGAGGAAATGGCAAAAGAATGGTGGTTATAAAAACACATTTTGTTGAATTATTGTGAAATTGTAACAATCAATTGTGGAATGTCCTTTCATATACAAAGGCTAGATTGAGAAAGTGGGCCAGCTTTCAACAAATATGAACTACTATGAAATATGAGTGATCAGAATGGTCTTGTATCACCCCGAAGGGGTTCATTTTGTGATAATAAGTGGCTAATTATCCTTCTTATTCCCAAATAAATAAATACATTTAAATGAAATATTGATTTTTGAGTTATAAAATTATTTTATTATGCGTGAGACCACGGAGTGATACAACACAAACTAAGAACATGTCAACACTAATGAATTATTTCAGTTGAAAACGCATGGATTACACTCATGTTTATGCCTTTCATTCACATTTGTACAACGCTTTCTTCCACCAATAACTGAGACTTTCGAAACGCTCTCTAGTACTTTGTCAAATGACAACGTTAGAAATATAATACATGGGCTAACACAGATGTTTAGGAAATAGGTTGGCTGGGACAACGGAAATGTACAGTACAGTTTGACTGTAGGATTCTGTGACTGACCAATCAGAATCAAGAATTCCAGAAAGCCTTGTAATAAAATACTACAAAAGCATCAACTCAAAATAACAACACCGATGTATTTCTCTTTTATTCAATACCTCTCTCTCAATCAAGAGTTCTGTGTAATTGATCAGACCAAATGTTAGCGATCAGGGACTAAAAAAGTTTTAAGGAATGAAAATGAATACTGAAAACAATTTTATTTGCAGAATGTAATTGAAAAGTCCATTTAAATTGTTCTGGAGTGAAATTTGTTTTTTAAAATGCTGTTAAGTGGTTCGTAACCGATTTATTTAGTTTTTCATAAAACTAAAGACCACAGTAAATGTTCGGATAAACACCACTTCCTGTTGCCCAAAAAAATGAGGCTTCATTCTTTTTAGTAGAACATAATAAACATGTTCTTTGATCCTGAAGGGAACCATTGCATCACACATTTCTTTGCCTTAATGCACATTGTGGATTTAGCCTTTTGGGACACACTGAAGACCTTTTAGACAACTATATATATTAACTACATATCCATACATGATTAATCCAGATACAAGGAAAAATATTGAGGTAAAAAGTACATTTCTCAGTTGTCTTTCAAGTCTTCATTGAATTATTGTTAGATATGATGCATTAATACAGATTTGATGTTGCCAGCTTTAGACTGAAAAACAGATCTGTAATTTATTTTAAAATGTATTAAACAATTATTTATCAATTAAAAAAATAATAATTTTCATAAGATTACTTTTTGTCTAAACGTACCTATGCAGTGTATGCAGCAGGGGAGAGAGATTTAGCTATTATATTATTTTAGATGGCCAGATGTATATTTGAAATATTTTTAATATTTTTGGGGATATATATTATATGAATACATTTACTGAAAATAAGTTATTTTATATAGCCTACTGTTTACTATGCTTACTATGATTTCTATGCTGATAACTCCCCCACATAATGGAAACAAATAAAATTGCAATTATTTTTGCTTATTTTGGTTGAGGCAAGTCCCTTATTTTGAGTGTGTTTTTCTACACCAGGTTGCTTGATACGCTTGCCAGATTTGGAAACACTGCAACTGGTATATCACCAGCCTTAGCATGGAGTACTGTCATTTTAAAAAGAATGTTATCAACTGTTATTTTGCTCAGAATGCACTGAAATTAAAAACATTGAGGTTTGAGTGCCTGTTAGCAATAGACATTCTAATAGATCAGCACTACTGATGTTGGGAACTGGTTTGGAGGTGAATCAAGTAGTTATGTGTAGTACTGTAACATTGTGGGGGTAATATGTAGGAGTGCAGGCTACTGTACCTCAGCATCCTGAGTCTTTAGGTTATATGTGGTCTGCAAGAGTCTCAAAGTGGAGATGCTCAGCGTTGGTTCCTCTAAAAGAAGCTCCAACAGCAGCACCAACTGCTCTGGACTCAACTGAAACAAAGAAAAAATTAAATATCAATATTTTTGCTCAGTTATCATATCCTTTTACTTTAACTCTTTCCCCGCCAGCGTTTTTAAAAAAAGTTGCCAGCCACCGCCAGGGTTTTTGATGATTTTCGCTAAACTTTAATGGCCCGCAGAATATTTTCTTCCATGAATATATGAAGATGCTATATATCAAAATAAAGATCTGAGCCTCTGCTTTTAGGCAAAAAAAAAACGATTTTATTTTATCTTCATTTGTTCTTTTTTTATTGCGACTTGAACAGAGGTAGGTTTTATCAAAAACAACATTTCGGACAAAAAGCTGAGAAAAAGGCATTTTTATCAAACAAGTGCTTTAGTATTAGTATGGTGTTCCACTTCACGTTTGAGACGATCGCAGTCTGTTTCTTTGATCAAAGAGTTGCTTACTCTTTCAAAACATGCACGCGGGTCTTCCTTACCGTATACCACCTAGAACACGGATACCCGGAAAATTCTGTGTTTGGCGGGGAAGCGTTTTTTCATAAAACCCGGAAAATTCCGTGTTTGGCGGGGAAAGAGTTAAACTAAAATGCTAGTAAGATCAGTAGGCTAAGTAACATGGCAGATCACTTATTGTTCAGTCAGTACATTTACATGTGCAGTTTTAATCAGAATATTTGAAGGGATGACGTCATGCATCACCTCTGTCTTTCAGAGCATTTATCCAACGGTGAGGCAAATTGTAGTCCGATTAATGTGTATTCATGCTGGATAAAGCCAAATTACAATCGCAATATCTATGTCTGTTAATCCGACTTTGCAAAATGGTGCGATGTCAGTCAGAATTAAGCATTTACATGACATTTAAAAAATATGAATTATTGTTTTATACTGACTTAAATCAAACTTTTAAAGAGCATGTATGCATACTGTTTTCAAATGGTTCCACACTTTTTTGAAAGTTTGAATCACAATTTAGATAAAAAGAATTGATCTGACTCAAGTGGATGAATATTCTGTGGAAAGGCAGCTCAACATTATTTACCAGCTCCAAATGCCATCAAAAGTGATTTTTAGAAGGCTGAATAATACATCAGTGCTCTTTTTGAAGAGTATCAGATCCGCACAAGAAGAAAAAAAGCGCATTTTGAGTACCAGTTCTAAGTAGGAAGAGCATTCGAGTGCGGTAGAATGGCAACCAGAGGAAATAAAATATTGTGCATATTGAAACTCTAATCTTCAGAATAAGAGTAAAATCATATTTCTCGAGCTTCTCAAAAAACACTGTCGGCATAATGGTTTCTAGAGTACAGACAGCTAATGGAGGGAAGGAATGCTTTGAGATGTAAGCAGCGGAAAGATGCTTTAATTCGTTAGTCTCATCTTGCAGTATGAAAATCAGGCCTAAACCAATTATCACATGAAATGGCTATATTTACAGGGGATTAGGTTTCTTATTATCCTGCTTACTCTTGTTTTAACCCATCTTTCAGTGGCTCAAATGGAACATTCCAAACGTAAGAAGCCGTAAAGAGGAGCGAGTTGCAACAGTCTCAGACAGGTACAAATGAAAAGCCCTGTGTGCCATACAGTGCCATGAGAAATGGTAATGCCCTATGAAAGGCACGACAGAAGTTATGAGTCATTCTCATAATGCATGCGGACAAACATTTATAAAGGCACAATGTGAGTCAGAGCTAAATCTGCAAGAATATTGACAGTGGCGATCACTGACCTAACAGTATGTTTATATTATATGGTGGTGTGTGTGTGTGTGTGTGTATGGATGGAGACCAAGAAGGAAAATCTCCTGCTGTCTTTATATCCAGCATAGACTGCTGTGGGCATGTGATAGCAGCACAGTATGTTCCTGTCTGCCACAATATCAGAGACCTCAATCTCCATCACTAAACCTTTATATAATTTGACTTTTGCAATTCCTACTTTCTATTACTTTTTGTATGAAAAATAAATAACTTTTTATAATATATTTTTAAGTTTTATTTGTCTTTAACGTCTATAGATTGAAACAGTCTGGTTCCGGAAGTAAATCAACGAATCGTGCCAAGTGAGTTCTGCAGCAACCGCCCACTTTCATTACACACTGTGAATAATACAATTGAGTCTCATTATGCTCTTAAACGACTTAATATTTAGCAATATCTGGTTCCCATATGACTCAGTACACTTGACATTGTGTTCTGCCTTCTACACGACCTAGCTGAAACCTCTCTACAATAATGGCAATATTCTAATATTGGCTATGGTGTTTGAGCCCCGCCCGTTTAGGCATGGAGCAGTCCGCTATAAAAGCAGGCACGCAAACACCATTCTTCTGAATTTTCTTCTTTCATGACAGCGATTCATCTCTCACCTAGAAGCCCTCTAATACTTTGCTGTCGACATACACGAGTCAGCAGGTGTGATCTTCACAGCAACAAGATGACTCTCCGCTCCCTTGCAGTGTTCCAGCGAACATTTACTCTGCCATGACACTTCGCTGGTGAATGGGCCACTTCAGCTCCTGATTATATATATATATATATATATATATATATATATATATATATATATATATATATATATATATATATATATGGACTAGCTCACGAGCTACAAAAGTCACTTCACAGGCCATTGGCAAGTCAATGAGCAACCTGGTGTTTTTGGATAGTCACATCTGGCTGACCCTCACGGAAATGCGTGACACAGGAAAAGCCACTCTATTTGATGCTCTGTTGTCTCCAGCCTGCCTTTTCGGAGGCTCTGTGGATAGATTTCCTGAGCCCTACATCAAGACTCGGCAACAATTACAGGCTATGAGACATTTTATGCCAAAACGGAGCAGTACTTCATCACAACCAGCATGCTCCCCTGCTCTGTCTCGGGCCTGCGCCCAGCTAAAAACCCTACACCAGCTGCCTCAGTGTCGCCAAATGTTGCTGCCGAGCCGCTGGTAAAGTCACGCAAGCTGTGGTCCAAAAGGAGGCAGCCGCATCAGCGCAAGCCCCGCACCGATGGGGAAAAAACCTGCGCAGCAAAAGCACTACTGACACACAATAATGTTACCCTCTTCCCCACTGCTGTTATATTGTTGATCAAAATGTTGTTCAATAATTTGTTTTCTGAGCATCACATTAATGACAAGAATAAAGTTTGCACATTATGCAAAACCACTTCCCACTTCGCTCACACTTTTTCAATAAAGGGCTTTCCCACTTCAAAGCACACTCATTTTGTACAACCGCTTCCCAATGGTGAGTGGCACATTATACCATGTTATGAACATACCAAATTGCCCCATCACGTTATGCGGATGTGTGGCGAGCTCTTACTGGCATTCCGACTGGGTGCTAAAAACGATTTAACATGGACGATAAAAACGCTAAAAACATGGTTATTCGATCCAATTTGCATATCATACGCAATTTTAACTGTGCACATCAACTGTGTTCTGTCTTCCACGATTCCGTCCAAAGACGTTCCGGTGTTACGAGCTGAAATACACCATCCATGCTGTGTGAATAAAATTTCTTAATTTAAGTCTGTCTCTGGCTCCCTGTATGTTCACGAAATGTATAGAAGTGGCGCTTTCCCCACTGTAAACAAACTGTGTGCGTGTTTTGATTTACCTCAGCGATTGGTTATTACTAGCAATCAGAGGCACTACAGAGTGAACACAGAGACTGAAAAAAAAGCACACTTTTCTCCAGCCATTAAATCTCCTTTTAAGGAGCTTATGAGAACACCTCATGAACGAGTGCATACAGACCATTCGTCATTGTCTGTTACATTACAAACTGAAAAAACATTACCACTGAAGTAATTTAATTTTAATGTGCATCGCGGTGACTCACCACTGTCTGGCTGCATGGGCAGTGCCAGCCTTCTACCAACAGGGTGTTATGCTGGGTCAAGTTTTAAGAAGAAAAGTGCTGACCACAAATGCATCTAGCACAGGTTGGGGCGTGGTGTGTAATGTATGCCTGACTTAAGACACCTGGACAGGTGCTAAACACCTATAGCTTTGAGAGCTTTACATTACAATATTGTGAATCACCACATTCTGATTCGTTTGGACAACACAACAGTAGCAGTGTATATATGCTGTCATGATGCGCTGGTGCCCAGTCACCTCCTTCATTCTGTATTCAGCAAGTTCGGGTGGACATGAAAACAGTTCTGTTAATTATGCCGAAATGACCCAATCCTGGTTTATGGAAATGTTAGGAATACTGGAAGGGACTCCATGGGAAATACTTCTGAAGAAAGATCTTCTCTCTCAAAAACAAGGCACGGTTTGGCATCCCCACTGCAAAGCCTACACAAGTGCCCTTTGAACGGAGCATAGTGGACGAGCCAGATTATAGGCTAGAGCGCCGTTCACAAAACACATATATGCACTGAAATGAAATGTGTTCACTAATTGGTGCTTTTCACATGGCAAAGATCCAGTGAACTGCCCCATACCTGAAATTCTTACATTTCTTAAAGAGCAATCAGACGCAGGGCTCACTCGTCTATGCTCAAAGTTTATGTAACGATTATATCTGCGCATCAAGCACCTAAACTGGCACATCTAAAGAAAAATACGATTTAATCATTATCCCCAGGTGGCAAACCCCCCTTTCCCAGCTACAGCCTTGGCTTGGGACCTAACTTGGTCCTAAAAGTGCTTGAGGGGCCTCATTTCGAGTCTCTGGACTATGTTAAATTGCGTGTGCTTTCTCTTAAGACTGCATCACTGCTGGCTTTGGCCTCAGTAATATGGGTTGGTGATTTGTAAGCACTGTCAGTTGAAAAGTTGTCAAACCCAGAAAAGGCTATGCCAAAGGTTATAACCACACCCTTCAGAGTGCAGGTGGTTAACATTCAAAACCTTTTCCTCCATTAATTCGAACCGTCATTGCATTTGTTATGCCCTTTGTGAGCGCTACATACGTTGCGTGCACACGCTAGTTCAGACTGTCTGGTCAACTCTTTGTGTGCTATGGAGGATGCACAAAATGAATGTCCATCTCCAAGCAAAGACTTTCTCACTGGATTGTTAAGTACAGGCTGCCTGTCACTTTACACAACCGCCTGCATTCAGACCGTTGTGCTCCCAAAGTTACAGACACTTCATTATAAATAAACTCCCTTTCCGACTGGGTTCGTGAAGGGGTTAACCCATACTATATGACCATAATTCATATATATATTCTGAGTGTTCCCCTCCTGGCTGACCATGAGGGTCATTCACTTGTGGCATACTCATGCCAGTCGTCGTCCCATGAGACTGTGGCATCATGTTTCCCCTCTGGGAAGGTTATGTCATGAAGTGCAGCATGATGGGACACTCCTCATATGCATTAGCAGAACACAATGTCAAGTGTACTGAGTTGTAAGGGAATGTCTCGGTTGCGTAAGTAACCTTGGTTCCTTGAGACGAAGGGAACGAGGCATTGCAAATATTGTCTGCGCTACAAGAATCAGAGTTCTTTGAGGTGCGAGCAATGTGCTCGGTCAGAAAATTTGGAGAAATGGTGTTTGCGTGCCTCCTTTTATAGTGGACAGCTGCATGCCTAAAAGGGCGGGGCTCAAACACCATAGCCAATATTAGAATATTGCCATTATTGTAGAGAGGTTTCAAACAGGTTGTGTAGAAGGACACTCCCCATATGCGTTAGCAGAACGCAATGTCTCCTTCCCTTCGTCTCAGGGAACAGAGTTTACGTACGTAACAGAGATGATATTGTGAAATTAAATTTAAATAGAATGTTTCTGAACTTCTAATAAATAGTTTTAAGTTTTCTTTCATTTATAATTCGAAAAGTCATTCGCAATGCTTCATGGGACTATTTTTAATGTCCTTATGAAAGGCAGTAAGTACACAGTCTTTTACCTCTTTTCAATTTTCAAATCCTTTTTGCTTCAAATCAGTTTGTCATGTTGTGATTCACTTTGAAGCTGGTTGGTTTGGATCATGTCTTAGAACTCTTTTATGAAGGATTTTATGAAATTCATAGTTAATAAATAATTGGGAAGAAATATTTCTGAAACCAAGATGTTTAAAAAAAAGTGTGCGGGCACTGTTGAACTCTACAATGGAACATTTTTTATTATTTAACGTATGGTACGCCTTATATTTTTCTTTGTCAATTAGACTGTGTATGGTCTTTAATTGGTAATGCCTCTACATTGTTTATTCTGTTTTGTTATGTTGGTTGACAATGCAAACATACTGTTATATTTATTTTCAAAATCCCTAAACTGAGACCAAACTAACTCCTCCTACAGATTTCAAGCTACATTCACCAATCTCGGCACAGACCTTCAGACTGTTCCGAAATAGTCCGCTGTGTCTTTTCTTTCTGACCGGACTGACTGTTTTTCGCACAGTGGATGATCAAAAAACAAAAAAATCCCATAGATTACATTGACGGAATGTCCAAACAGGAAAAGACTATTCAACTGTTAAAAAATTCTAATGTAAACAAACCCACACAAGGCCTTTAATTTGCTTTAAGTTGCTCTCACTCACTCACTGTAAAACTTTCAAAACTATTTTAAAAGTTCATGTGTAAGTCCTGATTATGTTATACACCACAAATATTCAAGACTTATTTCCTTTGAATCACTATTTATTAGCAAACAAACCAGCACAATCTAAAACATGTACATAAATAGGCCTTTTTGGCAGCAAATTGGTACTAAAGTGTTCACAGCATACAGTATAACCTTTCTTCTGTGCAAATGTGTAATACTTGCAGGCAACAGACACTCTTAAAGAATGACAATTTAAAACAGTGACATAGGCTAGCTCAAGTCTAGTTTTGAACTGTTTTATTTGCATGCAGCTAGGCTGTAAATGCTTTGGTAATACACATGTACAAATAATTGTCATGCATACAAAGCACCTTAAATAAATAGTTTAAGGGAAAATGAAAGTCATTTCCTCAACCCCATGTTGTTCTAAACCTATAAAATGTGAAAATTACATATAAAATTACATAATGACATAATGTTCATTTTATGGTAAACTATCCCTTTAAAACAGAAAAACTAAAAAAGAGAGAGAGAGAGAGAGAGATGGATGGAGCTGACATAAAGACTGATATGGCTGGAGATGCAGAGAGAGAGAGACAGGAAAGGGAAATGGTATAATGAATGACGGACACGTAGACAGAAAGAGAGAGGGCGAGCTGGCAGAAAGAGTGATTTGATAGGAGATGGGTGGTGGCTGGCCTGCTATTATTACTCTATTATCACATCAGGATCTGTACAGCACTGATGCACAGTCTCCTCCTGCTGTGCCACTTCCCTTTCTCTCTCCAGCCAAGCCCAACACACACACACACACACACACACACACACAGTATTTGAGGTTTATGAGGACTCTCCATAGATATAATGATTTTTATGCTTAGCATGGGATAGCCTTCATTCACAGCTACTGCTGTTATAAATGAGTTACACCTTAATATGGTGAATAATGTCAGCAAAACTTGATCCATTGAAATGTTCTTCCCTAAAATGGTTATGAAATTTAGGGCTACACCGTGCCAAACCAAAATAAGAACTAGATTTGTCTGCATAACTGAAAGAGGGAACTATGTCACTCTTGAATGCTCTGTGGCCATTCAAGGCCTTAAAAGAATCAGTGCTTGGGACAAATTGACTTTTTGCAAAATTACACTAATTTGACCATGAGAAACCCAATATAGTAATTGCGCTTCAAAGAATAAGTGGCATGGGTCAACTGTTTTTCTCTCGCAAATCTACTGTGAAAAAATTAATGTGGTGGAAAGATAAGAGTTCTCACTTTCGGCCGATAAGAGGGTGCGCATTGCAGCATCGGTCCCCGCTCTGTCATTAAGGGGCATTCACAGGCCCACCCAAGATCATCGGATCTGCTGCTTTTGAAAGACGAGAGGAATTTAAAGTCATAAAATATAGGGGGAGACGAAAGCTCTCCTCCACACTCAATTTGCCTTGGGGAATGGCAATTGTTTCGGCATGGCAACAAAACCTCCTTTCCACACCAAGGAACCTGTGCCCCAGTCCACTCATCTTGTCAAAAACAAGGCAGAAAAGAAAGTGAGGTGATCAGCTATCTGGGGGAAACACCCTTGCACAATACATCACCTAGTTAAAAGCAGAATGGGACTTTCCATCACTTGGTTGTCCTCCAGTGCATGGACCCAAGGAGCAGAACGATGACTGGATCAACAACAGTGTTTGGAAGGAGACTGTAAAGCAAGGAGATTTTTGTGTCATGTAGATGAGAAGGTTTTGGAGTGTGTCTGTTTGTTTGAAATGTAGGGTGTTTTTGTCCTGAATAGGTTAGGACAGGTTTACAACAATTTTTGTCATCTGAACCCCAAAGAGCTACAGTCAATGATATACTTGTATACCCTGAGCTTTTAAGCAATGGTAACCTGTCAATAAATATGAATTTCACAATATCTCTGCATGTTGTTCTGTGCAAACAACTAAAATAAAACATTAAATTATTTTTATAAGATCATGTGTTCTATTTTTTTTGGTTTTAAAGGTTTAGGTTAATATTTTGGGTCATTTTTAATACTGTCATAATTGACTCACCCTCCTGTAGTTACAAACTTTCTTATATGGAACACAAAAGTAAATGTTTCAAAGAAACTCCCTCTGCATCTTTGCAATTCAATGGCAGTAGATAATGCATTACACAAGTTCTCACGGGAACACATGAGCCACTGTGAAGAAGCTTCTCTCATAGTGATTATGAATGCACAATAGACGTCAAGAATTTAGCTGAAAAGTGACTTAAATTGCTAGTTGTGTTATGGTATGCCTCTAGAAGACATGCAGGTAACATTTTGCAATGAGCTTTGTATGACAAATTGCTTGCTATGTGTCTCATTCGTAAGTTGCTTTGGATAAAAGCATCTGCTAAATGACTAAATGCAAATGTAAATATTCGGTTATTCATTAGTAATGCATTATGAACTAACAAGAACTAATTCATTTTAATATATGCAACTTTTATTTAAAAAAAAAAAAAGTAGTAGTATTTGCTGAAATGAATCAAGATTAATGAGTGCAGAAATGTTTTTGTTTATATTGCTTGTGTATATTCCTTTGTGGTGCAACTGGAAGTGTGTTGCGTCAACAGCGTTGGAGACCCAGTTCTGTTGAAACCAAAAATTAATCACAAGAAGTGATGAGCGTGATTCGGAGGTTGCATTTTTCCCTCTAACATTACATTTTGATTCCACTGATGGTTAGGTTTAGGGTTTGGGTTGGGGTTGGGGGTATATTCCTCTTCAGCGTATTACAGCCTGTACAGTTGAAAAAAAAAAATAATAATTTCGTCACACATGCCCATACGCCCAACAACACTTACTGTGCTGGCCACTGGGGACAGTGTTTTGCATTTTGGCAAGCACAGACCAAGTCAACCTACTGTTTCCAAGTTCACTGATGTTTGTAATGCATGAGTGCCTGAACTCTAAAAAGCAAGGCTGAACATTTTCAATACTATAGAATACACTTGCATGGAACAGAATAAGTGGATTTTTGGCAAGATCACAGGCAAGAAAATAACCTCACCAAAGCTTTCAGTACTCACTCAAGGCCTAATTGTTCTTCAACCCCAAATTCATCATTCATGTCATTTAAGCCAAAAACAGAAAACCCCAAATTCATCATTAACACACTTTTCTCTGTGAAACGCATGGGTGTCCATTCCACTCTAAGATTCCCTCCAAAAGCACAGCTCCACATATGCAGTCACTCTAGCATGAGCGAGAGTTACGTTTTCCGCTGCTTTTTTCATTTCTCTCCACATAAAAGACTCTTTACATGCAGTGCCCATTAAAGCCATGGAAAAGTTAGCAGCACGCAAATACACAGAGCGAGGAGATTAATGACAAATTATGTACATTTAAATCATGCGTGAGTGTATGTGGAAAGCTCTCCTTTCCCTCATTTCATCTCAGTTGACTCTATTCATCTGTAAAGAATTCCACCACTTTTAAGACTTTTAATCTAAATACTTGATCGTCCCCAAAAACCCTTTAAATGGAAGTCAAAATTATGGCAATACAGACTCTGAGTCTATGTGCAAAGTGAGAGCGAATGTATCACTTCCCTGGCTGCCTCTTTCTCTGAGATGATGTGGTGGGTAAAGCAGAACAGTGAGTCATAGGTGCTGAGATTATGTTTCTGTTTGTGGAAAGTGAAAGGAGCACACACAGACACACCTTGCCACCGTTATTCCTCCAAGAGCCGAAAGCAAACAACTGCTTACAACTGCCTTCACATAAAAGACAATCCACAACTCTCTACTTTAAAGAGATAGTTCACCCAAACAAGGAAAACACGGCCATTATGTACTCACCCTTTTCTAAACCCGTATGGATTTATTTCTTCCGTGGAACACAAAAAAGGTGCATTTTTGACAAATATATACTGGCTACACTTTTGTTGAATGAAAATGAATGAAATGACAAAAAAGCATCTATACAACTTGTGATCTATGTTCCAAGTCTGAAGCCATACAATAGTGATTCTGAGGAACATACCATGACCAAGTTATTCACTGTGCTTTTAAGAAGACCTACAGTACCATATGCAATCACTCAGACTGTTGCTGCATTGATGGCTGACCATTTTTAGTTTCGTAATTACTTCTGGAATTTCTATAATTCACACAGGGATCTTAATGTGGCAGTGTGTGTGTTATCCTTTACAGAGGGAAATTCCCTTCATGTGGGACACAATTAGAGTAACTATGTTCAGACACAGGGTTTTACACTAATACAGACTGAGTGACAGGTTGGAGCAAAATCACATAGGAATTTGGACATGTTCCACAAACACAGGAAAAAGGCCAAATGTTCTTTCACCTTTTGTTCACTGAATGTGCTCGTGTGTGTTTTAAATGTCTGGAACATGTCTAAAATAAAATTCTAAAAATATTAGCTATATATCAGGTTCACTGTTCTGTTGAGAAAGACTGAATAGAAGCCTTGTCTGGGAAAATTAACCCTTTAATTGACCATATAAAAATGTGAAATGGACAATAACAATATACAGTAAACAGATACAGTATCAAGTTAAAATATGAATGTATAAGTAAAGTGCATTTAAAAAAAAACCACTATAATCATTTACATTTTACACCATTTTAATCACCTTTTAGATGAAGAAGCTTGTCACATTGCTCTCAATTTATGTTAACTATCCAAAAACATTAACAATTTGACAAAATGCTAAAAATATATATTTTTTTATTCACATGTATATTTAGACATTCTATATTATTTATGTATTGTAAAGAATATCCCTGTACTTGACATTTAACTCTAGCTTTGTTTGTAGCCCTGTCATATGTGACTGCACCATGCAATGCAAAGCGCCTGTCAAAGTACAGTTGAAAAACATAATTCCTGCTCCCCTCTGGGGCCCCTGTATCCTGTCATTGTTAATGCATTTTCATGGCTACAGAAAGAATATTAAATTAGAAACCTGATACTTTAAACGTTCAATACATATTCAAGGGTGATGTCTTCTGCTGGACCAACTTCACTCGAACAAAACGACAAAGTCTGAAAGAACGTCTGTAAACTGAGACCTTTGGCCCGAAATCTCAAAGATTACAGTCTTTTTGACAAATCGTGTGGCAATACTAGGCAGAAGTAGTGAGAGATCTAACATTCAACGGCTTCTTCAACCACATTCCTGTACTCATTCAAGACATTTTAAGCTTGAAGAACACAAGTTAATTGATAAAAAGGACAAAGCAAGTTTAAGTGACGAGTAAAAAAAATACAGTTACATGGATGTGGAAAAATTTGCAACACTCTGGTGCACTGATGTAATTTACTCTAAGAGACATTCTGAAAATATTCACTTTCATTTGCCACTACAATCGAGGAAAACCTTGGAAACAGATACTGTTTGAAACCTCATGCCTTGTTTCCCCTCAAACTTTTATCCTGTGGAGGGTCTGGAGTATAAGAATGCACAGACATTCACTCCCCATTATTCTTGCACAAGAGTCTGTGCCTAAATGGCATTATTAAAAAAACAGAGCGTGATTTCTGTGGCAGTTTTACAACTACTGGGCTTTTTATGCTGTCTGCCTGCAGCCTCGTAAAAAAAAAAAAAAAACTCAGGCATTGACAGACGGCATAACATCAGGCTTGGGGTACTTGGGTTACACTTTCTTTTTTTCTCTCTCTCTTTTCACCTTAATTGTCTTTATCTGGGCTTTTTTTTTTCCACCGATACGTTTTGCCTACATCCAAAAGAGTCAAATCTCCTTGTCTTTAAACAAGGAAGATATCAGGCAGATCTCAGGGTATCTACTTTACTGTAATGATGACACATGATACATAGCAGTAAACAAACATTTGCTCAGTAGTTCAGATGATATAAGCCTCTAAGGTTAAGCAGCATCAGGGTTCTCTCATCATCACGGGGACGGTGAGATTTTGTGAATTATAGATTAATTGAGAGTGGGCCTGCCCTTTAACTCAGCAGCACTGACTGTGATAGTTGCAGATACATGAGCTCCCAAACCTAATAGCAATCTAAGCTTTAAATGCACTAAACAGAGACTTCAACAACCCGGTCTCAGGACAAGGTGTAATAATAGTATGAGATGGTAAAATCGTAAGAAATCTGACAAGCTGTCTTATACAAAACATATGAATTCTACACACATAGAGAAAAATAAACAAACCAATGAACAATTTTACTACGACATTATCTAAATATAACCATAACCCAAACCCACAAACTAAACCAAGATCTTTTGTGTGAACAACAGGTTTTGGAATGAGACAAAGGAAGCTTATTACATGTTATTGACATATCAGTCATTTGTATTGCATAAATAAAATATAAAGTACCCAAATTCCTTTCTTAAAATAAGTGTTCAATAGGAGGCAAGCTAAAACTTGATGCCTATATTGTATCAATTTGAAATTCTGTTTCTTGATTGGTTGTTCTGGTTGAATATTTTGGTATGAGCAAAGTCATACAATATCTTAAAATTTTGCCATATAATACAAATTATTACAAATTGTCATAATTATGATGGAATTCAATGATTCAATGCTCCATGAAATCAAAATTGAAGTTTTGCGGCTTTTAATTTATGTGTGTTCATTTTGGGCCATCTATAAGCTAATATACTCCTAAACATTGACAAAATTAACATTTAGCAGATATACAAATTTCTTTCACAGGTCTCTGGAATACTCAATTCTGATTTGTCCATGGCGTCATCTAGCAGTCTGATATTTCTGAATAACAACCGTAGATCCGGGTATTAAGTAATATCAGACTGGTCATCCGGGTATTGCAAGAAATATTTCTTGCTTCTCGGATCACTGTGATCTGAATGTAATCTTATATGTATGTTTCATGTCCATTTATTAATTTATTTGGCAAGTAGTCTTGTAATAAGCTGGATAATAATGAGTCAGATGGTAATATTTCCAAAATAAACAAACAGAACTCTGACGCAAACCAGATGTGGACTTCAGTTGTTCGGCGATTTCTTTCTCCTTACATGACTTAATTTTGACGCAAATAAATATTTTATGTACAGTAATATACAGATAATGTACAGTCAGCCAGTTGGTACTGCAAAAAAAAAAAACCTTGATAGGGGGATCAGGACCCATAAGCAAATATTTCAATCTTACTTAAAATCAACTCTTTTTCTCTTTACATCTCCAAAATACCACCTGAAAAAGACTAGCAAGTAGCAAATCATGGTTCACAGCAGTGAGGTAATTAAAGCCAATTGGCAATTTTTGTTAAAGGGCCAAAGCTCTTTATTATGTCCCGCCCAAACTTCCTGTTTTAAAAGAAAAAAAACTGCACTCATCAAGCACTTTAATGGGGTCTTTATTTGAGAGACATACAGAAGAGGAGAGAAAATTAGTGCAAGAATGAGACAGACACATTGCATGCTGGACTCCAACTCACCATAGCTACAATTTGTATACATCTTTTGGTCCAACAGCATCTTCAATGTTGGTAAAGGATATTGGGTAAAGCTGGTAAAAGAAAATCAATGAACCCCATTTTAGAAGCTAGAACTCTCGTGCCATTGTTCAACAGGCAGCCTAAGGTGATGCAATCTATGCAAGGTTTACCCCGGCACTGCCCCAGTGTAGTCTCAGATTATGTTGTCTGTGTGCTGGCCTCTCATAAAACAGGAGAGTAGGAATAGATCCATACCTGTGTATAATCAAGGCTGCACCAGATAGCAAGTCCACGAGATGTCACTTCAACAGATCCATCTGTTTTCACAACATTAGCTCATGTGTGCTAATTTTGACATGAGAGACAGTGGGGTAATAGAGGGGAATCTATCATAGAGGTGGAAAAAGCATGCCAAAATGCAGCAGATGTACTAGTAGCAGAAGGCATTGGGTCAAACTATGCTTCCTACAACATAGCATAATTTAATGCTGTAATGTGTAATTTAGGCACAAATACAGGTAGTGTCCCCAAAACGGAAATGCGAATTGTTTTAAAAGGTTTTCTGAACATTCCTCTGTCTGCCATTGGTCGACAAAAACAGGTAGTCCTGACCTAAACTCACACCACTGGTTGAGCCACAATGTATACATTTTTAAGGAAATAAATCTACAAATAGCTTACTTATAACTGTCTCTGCATATCTAGCTAGGATAGGAGAAAGTATTTAACATTGAAATGTTGTAATTGGAACTGTGATTGGCACAGCATGAACTATAATAGGAAAATATTGATGACAAAACTGTCGTTAATGTTAAATGTATATAGCGCTTTTTCTGACACTACACTCAAAGCACTTTACACAGTGAACAGGGGACTCTAAACAACAACCATCAGTGTGCAGCATCCACCAGGATGATGTAACGGCAGCCATAGTGCACCAGTACACTCACCACACAAGCTATTGGTGGAGAGGAGAGAGTAGAGTTATAGAGCCAATTAATAGATGGGGATTAATAGGAGGTCACGATTGAGAAGGGCCAATGGGGGAATTTGGCCAGGACATCAGGGTTACACTCCTACTCTTTACAAGAAGTGACCTGGGATTTTTAATGATCACAGAGAGTCAGGACAGTGCTTTTTTACAGTATAGTATCCCCGTAACTATAATGCGGCATTAGGCCCCACACAAACTGCGCAACCCTGCTGGCCTCCCTAACACCTCTTCCAGCAGCAACCTTAATTTTCATTAGGAGGTCTCCCATCCATGTACTGGCCAGGCTCAACCATGCTCAGCTTCAGTGAGCAACCGGTCTTGAACAACAGGGTGATATGGCTGTG
Source organism: Xyrauchen texanus (assembly GCF_025860055.1). Lineage (NCBI taxonomy): Eukaryota > Metazoa > Chordata > Actinopteri > Cypriniformes > Catostomidae > Xyrauchen > Xyrauchen texanus. The sequence goes on along the minus strand of NC_068302.1, from coordinate 20,422,679 downwards.
GTATGAATGTAAACAGGGTATTCAGATATGTACACATTAAGAGGGATTTGAACAGCCTGTGAAAAGTCATCCCATAACTTATGATACAAAAGCTTCATATGACAGATTCGTATTGACCCTGTACATCTATCACCCGCTCATAAATCCCCTCCTAATGCCTCTTTACAGAAAGACCGTCATCCCTTTTGGCCTATAGAGCTATATATAGGTTGGAACAGTAAAATCAAGAGGCCTCCCTCACTTATGTCCAGCAGCTGAGAAAACAAACATGCCATCGATCTACTGCCTTTAGATACCATGAAAGGTCTATTATGTTTGACTACAGCTGTCCTAACAAGAAAGGTAACATTGACCTTGACCTAGGGTTGCTCCGATACCAAAATATTGGCTTCGGTACGATACCAGCCCTGGTACCTAGATATCGATACTAACTTGATACTGAATATCTTTGAAGTTCTCCTGTTTGTGAAGAGTTCGTTATATCAAGCTTCCTTCAACTTGCGAGCTGAAATCTCCGAGCTGCAACGGATAAAGAGCTCACAGCCGTTTCTACACTCAACACACTGATCTGTGGCTCTGCAGATGTATATTATTGGTCACACTGCATGAAAATCAAGCATTAATAGTAGTGTTGTCAAAAGTACCAGTACTTCGGTATCAAGTCAATTCTAAAATGAAATAAAAATTTAACAATACCAGTGTTTATGCAGCACTGGTAGTACAGAGCACCAACACTATCCGGTACAGTGCGCAGAATGACTGACATACGATTGCTTTAAAATGATCACATGCTTATTTTGAATGCGTGCCATTACTCCTTGTACACTGAAATGTACAATTAATCAAAATTAAAATAGTGACATGTACTAGTGTTATTTATTAAACAGCTAAAGGATGCAATCTTACAGTGAAAGAGCTGTGTACTTTAAATAAATCCAACCGCACATTCACAAGAAACTCCACATTGAGATCATTCATGATGTCCCATCTGACAGACCAGAGCACTTATCCATTGGGAACCACGCTTCTCATTTAAAACAACAGAGTTGACCAAAGTGTTTCAATACAGTTTAAAACACAACATTTCAAAATTACCACATACACAAACACCAGTAGTCTAAAATACAAACACCCCAAAACTGTGTCCTACATTTCATTTGTCAGACACAAAGGCCAGTGTAAGGAGATGAGATTTCAGACGTGACTTAAAAGTTTTCAATGATCACAATGCACCGTGACGAGAACAGTTTATAACTTTAAAAAAATGTCTGGAAAGTTCTGTAAAATAATAATTAGCATATTTTGTGGCTCGAAATTGGTATCGCAAACCGTGAAATTTCACTGGTAGTGGTACCAACTACTGACATTTTAGTGACATTAGTAGTGTGTGTTGCGTTTGTTTGTCTGTTTGTGTGCATGCCTGTGTGTGTGAAGGAGATGACAGGGCAGAGGCGCCTCTTATTCATACTGTGGTGTGCAGCGCATGTGACTGTATATTATTTCATTAAATGTCATCCTTTTGCTGTATAATGATCACACTTGGCCATATAGAAGTTTTTTTTATTATTTTCAAATGGTCTTTCATTTAATCTCAAAACTCACAGTACATTACATTTTGCTAATCGCAGCATACTTTAATATGATGATATCGTACTGTTTAAAATTGTTTTGACATTGTGATATTTAGTTAGTACCGGTATACCACACGACCCTTCCTTGATCTTCTAATATGAAGAATACCCAGCAGCTCTCTTCATGGATAATGTGATAGAATTGTCTCTGGCATCTGTTTATGCTCACAATACTTTAGGACTATGTTTATATCTGATTTTCTGCAGGATGATGAAAAAATATTTGATTGAACATTGGTGATGACTAGGTGGTACTTGAATGTTCTGATGTGATCGAAGGTGGTACTTTGTTTGAGAAGCACTGGTCTAGACCATAATACACATGCCAGTTGAGCTTGGCCTTTGATCGCAATTACGATCTTACAATAGAAAATGTATATAATATCTATTTTAAATACATTTTACTTTGCTGTTTTTATCGGGCGGTAAATGCTTGATGTAAACTGCGTGGGCAATTGTTTTGAATGAAGTGCAATCTATATTGAACCTAATTTACATAGAAAGGAGGAATGTTTGCAAGGAAAGGAATGACAAGGACTTAATTTAAATACATAAGATGCAAGGCTATTCCAGCACTCATTGCATCTGGTTACTAGATTGCAGGTGGTTGAATAAGATACAACTTTTTGCGCTGAAATAACACATTTATTTGGCAATGTGGCACTATCAAAACATTATCAACAAATCATCCTGACCAGCCAGACTTAACCAATGGTGTCAGTTTGGAGCAGAACTATCTGTGTCTCCAACCAATGTAAGATGGGGAGTGGTTGAGGAAACCAGTGTGAAAACAGTGATTGCTTTTGTAATACAGTTTGGTTGTTACTGGCACTGAATTGGTTCACTTCAGCTTTATTTTACAGCTTTCTTTAAGTGCTACAGTATTTCTACCTGCCCCGAGTAAAAATAATCATTGATGTAACTTATAGTAGTCAGGTTGATTTAGTCATATTACATAATATTTTTGACTTGAACAAAACCAGTTAATTTAGATGTTACCATATAAAAAAAATTTTTAGCTTATGTGACAACACATTTTTACAGTGTGGGGGAGTGAAAGAGAGAGACAGAAATGAGAAGACATGGAAATGTCCTCATTCCGCACCACAACAGCCGCATAAAGGACAGCTTTGACGAGGAGAACAAAAGGCGTACTTGTGTGCATAATATCTACAAATTGGGTGACAAAACCAAACAGCTGTGGGTAAAACGCTGAGAAGAAGGGGAGGGAGAGAGAGGTTACAGCGAGGAAGGGGGAACATGTTCAAAGCAGAACAGGATTGTGTCATCACAGGTGCTCTGTGAACACACAGACACAACAGTTTCTGCTATAGGATGACTGATTGGTAAACAAGGGGAGGCGCAACAGGGAAGATCAAAGCAAAATATCTATTGTTAATAAAAGCACCTGCTGAAAGAGACTTTGATGATACCTGTGTGAAAGGGCATCAAAGCATGACCAGAGCTTTGTGTTTATGTTTCACGGACTGCTCCTGACACCACAATCTAAATCAGAAGACGGCTTTGAAAAACAAAGGCCAAGCTCAACTGGCATGTGTATTATGGTCTAGACCAGTGCTTCTCAAACAAAGTACCACCTTCGATCACATCAGAACATTCAAGTACCACCTAGTCATCACCAATGTTCAATCAAATATTTTTTCAGCATTCTGCAGGAAATCAGATATAAACATAGTCCTAAAGTATTGTGAGCAACATACATAATGCCATAATTGATTAATATTCCTGTAGTTCAAGATCAACAAGATCAGCAAGAGTGTTTCTAAAATCAAACAGACAATATTAACATTTAGAAATTTTGCAATCCAGTTCAAATATTTAGAAATTTGTTTAAGCATTGCTAGACCCTGTTTTTCATATCAGCCCCCCTAAAATAATGCAGCTAGCATCACCCTTAAAATTATGTGATAACGTGCATGTGATCTATGAATACAGCAGCTGCAGTAATGGCTCCTACACACTACACGACTTTCAAAGATGTCGGATCGTGGTAATGTTCATATTACACAGCTGTCTGTCTAGTCACTGAAGTCGTAGTGTTTTCAAATTACACAATGAAGCCGCGACAGGGGTGAACATATTACAAGACATTTCACTACTTTTTTCTTTTTTTTTTGGCCCGCCTTCCACCCCCCCTCTTTGGAGGTCAACTTTATTTTTATTTTAAATCAAACAGATTGGAGGTACATGTAGTGGAAAGACGGGTATATGTTAGAACATACAGGACAATAACATGTTTCAAAACAGATATTCTTAAGGGAAAAGATGAAAAATAAAAATAACAAATAAACAAAATAGTACATATGTATGTATGTAAAGATTTGGGTGTGGATGTTAACAATTTAAAGAGAGGGGGGACAATATGAAACAAAAATATTGCTAATACAAATAATAAGCTAAGAGATATATAAAGAGAGTAATAGAGAAGGAAGGGGAAATTGTCTGTGAATGTGCTTATTGGGTATGATGTATTATATTATTTGGGAATTGGATGTTATAGCCGGGGTCTGTGGATATGTACGTGGCCTTGGTCTTGGGGTGGTTTTGATTTGAAAGAGGTAAAAAATATGTCCCATGTTTCATTGCTTGTTTTGGAAGCGGTTATTTTTTCTATTGAGGTATATTCTGTGAGTAGATTGATCCAATGAGTGATGTGACAAGAATTCTGAGAATACTCAAACTTTCCATGCCCCATTTCTTGCTCTCTCATTGGCTGTAGGTCAACCCTGCAGTTGTATTCAGTCAAAACACATTTCACATTGCACGATTTGGAATCGCAGACAGGTCCAGATATTTAACATTCTAGATATTTCGCTGACATCGGCGCTTCTCTCAAATCAATCTTTGATAGTTCATACATTGCAATCGTCGCTAATGGAAGCGAGCTCCGACTTGCCCATGATTTCAGGCTTTTGTCGGCGATCTCCACAAAACTGTCGGCGAGCGAAAATCGGTTTAAAATCCTGTAGTGTAAACTCGGCACAAGTTATCGGAGGGTCATTTTACTCTGAATCACACACATACCAGTCGTTAAATTTAAAACTGTTCAAACTAAGCATTTTCCTTCTCGGCCATAGGTGACATAGCGACAATGTTCGTCACATAGCGCTGCCTTGCGCACAGCTGTCAGACGCGCACTCCATTTCTCTGTCAAAAACACAATTTAAGATCACAGACTTTAAGAAAATCTGAGAATGTGTAAAATAAATGGAATGATATCTTGCCTCATTCGTATTAGTATTTGTTGTTCTACTTTCTGAAAGGGAATAATATTGTGGAGTGAGCACAGAGACATCAGCGCAGCCGCGCGCAAAAAGAACGTTACCTATCCTGCACTGCTGATGTAAAAAAAGAAAAAGGTGGGCCATCTTAAGATTAGAAATAAAACATTTCAATAAAATTAATATTTTTATTTATTTAATGTAAATATCCTGGGTCATGCTGCATACTCTGCGTACCACAGTTTGAGAACCACTGGTCTAGTCCAAAGCAATTTCTGGATTTGTAGCCAGATGTCATCGCAGAGTTACTTCTTTGGTGACCCCTTAAGATGGCTTTGCTCCCTGTACATGCCATTTGAGGATCCTGTTGTTTTTCTGGCTGCCATCTCATGGGTTACCTGTTGCACAGACTCACTCCACATAAGCTTCTTTCTCATACTGAGTTACAATTTAATCAAAATGAGAAATGTGTTTAAACATTGCAGACTCCTGGAATATGCCATTATATTAGCTTTCAAAAGTCTGAAAGACTATTTGGCATGCACAGATGCGAATATCTGCAAGTTTGAGATGTTGTGTTGTATGCTTACAATTCAGTGTAAAAAGGAACATGTGCTCCCTTCATTATGCTGCTGATACCTTCTAAGGCAGCACTGCATGTATGCCTCACAAAGAATGTAATCTCATAGTGGACTGCGACAAGATCAGTGGAAAGAATTCATGCAAAATAACGGACAACAGGAGAGAAATGGTGACTATTTATTTTAATTCTATAAAGGTTAATTAAAAAAGTTGTAAGTAATTAAGACTATTTTACCCAATATTGTGTATGTGCTATGTGTTATGCTTTTTCTCTGACATGCTAACGTCAAACTCTCCCATGGCCCATGCAAATAACTTTTAATGTGGTGCAAAGAGTTGCTGCCTATAGAGCCTTCTAAATCAGTCACTTATGAGGTTCATGATTGTTATAATGCTGCCTTAGGCCGTGCCAAATTAAAAAAAACGTCAACTATTAAAAACATATCTCAAGACACTTGCTTTCTGCTCTGTTTGTGGCACTATGTCTAGCTTTTTTTAATGCAAGGACACATTTAATGTGATCGGCTTTTTAGGCAGTAGATCCTGAGGCAGCTTTCTAGAATGTCGAAAAGAGCTATGATGTTTAACTGCCTGCCTCTTACCAGGAAATGTATTGACAAAAAAACAAAAACAAGAGAAAGATGGAGAATATGAGCTTTTCAGATATCATGTCTGTATATACAATATTATATATATATATATATATATATATATATACTGTAGCCTCTGAGCTGACATGCCATGCATTTATACTTTTTCTCTGATGATGCAGTCAGTAATCATTCTGTATACTGCACATACACACACAACAGTCTTCTCCATTTCCTCCATATAAACCAAAGTCGAAGCAAATTTGTGAGACAGGGAAGAATAAAACAACCCTTGCGAACAAACGAAAATGTTACTGAGATAGCATCAGTTCCTGCTAAAAGCCTGCTCGGGTTCATCTTCCTGCACACTGGGGTATAGGCTGCCACCTGGCGAGGTCCTGGCAGGATGTGTTATGGAAATGAAATGCTAGCCTGTCTGCACAACTAGACAGGGGTCTGGTGACACGCTGTAGATGGGGCTGCCTATTGCAGTCAGCTTCCAGACCCTTGCTCACCCCTTAAGATTAGGCCTCTGAGTGAATGGGATTCTGCAGATGGACTCAGATATCTTTCTTTCTGTGTGTCTCTGTATCCAACATTCCTTTCATGCAGCGCTGGTGTGCTGGACCAGAACAAAACATGTTAAAAAAGGGAGATTGTGTTAACGCATGCACACACTAGTGTGCTGAGATTCCTCTCTCTCTCTTGAGCGCGCATGCACACAGATATGTGCACATACTCAAGTCACCTGAGAACATGAGAGCCCTTACCTGCATTTTAAAACATGGTACAGTGCAAGCAAAGAAATTCTGAAGTTTCACCATGACTGCCACTGATAGTGAAATCACTCACATGACATAGGAATGGGAGTAATAAGGAATTTAACAATACTGTTTCTGTTTATAATTTGACTTAACAATTCTGGTTTTATAACGATCCTATTAACGATTCTTCCCTCCATGCAGGTTCTGAAGATCTTCCCTCCTCTTCAAAAAACGATATGGGTCAATGACGTGACATAAATGTTTCCTCCCAGATATAGTAAGTTACTAAAATGTTTTTCAAAAATACATAAAAAATTTTTCACACAAAATAATTACTTAAGTACACCTCTACTATGATGAATTGTATTTAGTTTTTGATTTCAAAGTAATTTTTATATTTTTTTCCCCCGCTGGCTTAGAGTGGTGTAAACCATGTGGAGACAATAAAAAAAGCAGAAATTCTCATCAAATCAGAAATTCCTAAAGAAATATTGGCTTTTTTTTTGTGTGTGTGTAGAAAATGCTGTTTTTAAATAAAATATGACACCAGCATGGACACAAAGATTACATTTCTATGAACTTGACATGTGTTTTTAACTTAGATTTCAAATTTGTATCAACTCTGACAACCATACTTGTCAATTATCCATTTATTGAATAAAAAAAATACAAAAAGAAAGTAACATAGTTAATACTTGTAAATATGCTAATAAACTTGAACTTGTAGTTCAGCGAAAATCAGCTGAGCACAGAAAGAAGAAAGCAGATTTTCAAGAAACGTTAACAGAAACTATCAACATGAAAATATATTGGTTCCAGTATTTATTATCTTTTAAATACAAATGCAACCGAATCTGAATAATAAGTGGTTTTCGACTCCTAATCCTACTACAGAAAGACCGTTTCATGTAGCATCAGTGTCTCTTTAAGAAGATAAAAAGTCTCCTGACAAACAACATGGTATGAGTCATCCTTACACATGGAAACCAATACGTGGCACATTTTCACACCAGGTGGCTGCTAACAAATCTGCTCCTAATATCTTCACCTGCTGTAAAGCTCAGTTTCTGTTTTAGTGATTGTTATTGCGTTAACACACAACACTACAGAGCAACTGATTAGGTACTTTTTGTATTGGGATGTATTTACCTAATATACAATGTTGAAAGTTTAGAGTCATATGAGCAATTACTCATATTACTCTTCATTCCAGAACGTCAGAGCTTTTGACACTTACTAAAGGTGATTTTGGAGCAGATTTACAGAACATGTCATGCTCAAAAATGGTTCTTAAAAGCAACAAGCTCTTTAAAACAAATCTATTACATGGACAAAGAAATATCTCTTTACATCACCTCTTAAAAGGACTTGGCAGGTCAAAAACACTTCTCCTACATCTTGTAGACTCTTTTACCTTTTTAATTTTAAGTCTCAGTCTTGGGTTTCAGGCCATAATAGGCTGTAGGGATTAGACCAGGAAAGCAAATGCACTGGAATGTACAGTAATGCACCGCAGGCTAGTTAAATCTTATTCTATCTAAGCATGTGCTGGCTTTCGATGTAGTGAATGTTCTCTAGTACAACGAGAACCAACAAATGCTGCCCACACAGACAACACATTTATTCGAAAGCATAACTATCCAAGAAAATGTGGGCCAACATTCGGCCAGACTTTAATTTAAATGTCATATTGCTAAGCAGACCACAGCAACAAAAACAACAGATGAATGCCTTGCAATGGTAATTACGTTGTATTGTGCTATCATCATGTTCCCTTTGTGCTCAGGCAGTGTTGATTTATGTTAGCCATCCAACATGCAGTCTACTGACTGTGCCAGTCAGGTGGGCAGCTATTTCTGCCCACTATTCCTGACTGTACCATTGCAGACCATTGCCATCTTTCTCTGGCCTCTCTCAGTTTAAGACCCAAATATAGTGCCATCAAATGGATCTGACAAGGGTTCATTTTCCTTGCTGACTGCCAGAAACCAAGAAAATAACTGAAACAATTTCACAATAACATCAGTACAATGGCATTTTGGTTGTCAGGGGTTTTATTTAGTTTATATTTGATGGTTGTACAGACTTTTGGTAGTGTGAGAAGTCTAAAGAAAAAGTTATGTTTTTCTTCACTGAGCACAGATGGAATGTACTTCAGATGAAAAAGTAAGGTTACAAGGGTCAGTTAGCAAAATAAGTATAATTGGTTTAACAAAATACTGTTTTGTGCTTTCTCTAAACATTGAAAACATAAATTAAGCCTTAGGTCAGGTTTGTGCTTCTTATTTTGAGATGATAGAAAACTTAATTTAGTCGTACTACTTGCTCAGAAAAAGTGAATTTTGAGAAATATTTTCACATTAAATATGACAATAAGCATTGTAGATGCATGCATACTTGTGACTGTATTTATATTTCACCTTAATTGCAGTGTTTAATTGCATTAAGCTCTATTTGCGGTGTATAACATTGTGTCATGCAGAGGCATATGGGAAATAACGACCTAGTAGAGCATCTACAATAATGCCAATTCTAAGATTGGCCAGGGTGTTTAAGCCCCGCCCTTTAAGGCGTGAAGCTGTCCAGTATATAATCGGGAACGAAAACACCATTTCTCAGAATTTTCTGGCTGAGGGACAGAGAGTGCACCTCAAAAAACTCTGAATCTGTAGTGCAGCCAGCTTACGCAATGTCTCGTTCCCTTCATCTCAGGAAACTGAGGTTACATATGTAACCAAGATGTTCCCTTACGATTACAGTTCACTCAACATTGCGTCATGCTGATGCATATGGGGAACATAGTCCCATCACGCCACACTACATGACATAACCCTCCCAGAGAGGGATACTGAAGCATAATCCTCGAAAGAACATGATGCTTCAGTCCTGTGGGATGGTGACTGACATTAATATGCCATAGTGAATAACCCTCACGGTGAGCCAGGAGGGGAGCACTTATAATGGATATATGAACTATAGTCATATAGTATGAATTAACCCCTTCACAAACCCAGTCAGGAAGTTTTATTTACAATGAAAGTGCTTGTGACACTATGGGAAATTAATGTTGTGTAAAATGACAAGGGAACCCATACTTAAAAGGGGCACAAGTTTATGTTTGGCCAATGAAATAGCAAGCACTCTAGACAGAGAAGAATTGCGAAGAGAAAGACGTTACGTCTAGGTTGTAAAACCTCGCGAATATGTTTTGAGAACACCAACCTGCTGCAAAACATAATTCGTCCATGCCCATGAAGAGACCATGCCTCTAGCTGAGTGAGCTTTAACACCAATTGTGTAATTCGCACCCTGCGACTCATAAGCCAGGGTGATCGCATCAACGACTCAATGAGGAAGTCTTTGCTTGGAGATTGACATTCCTTTTTCCCTCCTCCATTTAATTTTGGATGAGGAACAATAATTGCATTTGATATGCCCTGTTCAAGCGCTATAAATATGCGTTGAGAAAGGCTCACTTTGTCAACACACATTTTGTGTTGCAACTATCAACTATCAGCAAAGAAACACAGACATTGGACAACAGATAATTGGAAAAGAGTGTTATGGATCTTAAACCCATTGAACTTTTGAGGGATCAGCTAGACTGTACGGTGCGTGAGAAGCGCCCGACAAGACAGCCACATCTATGACCTGACAGCTAGAATGTCAAGGATCTACTGCACATGGAGGATATTTGATGAGAACACTTTGAAGTAGTTTAAGAAGATCCAAATTTTTTTTCAAATTGTAATAGTAATTTTTCATGTTATTACTGTTCTGCCTATACAATGTGATCAGTTAAATGCCACTTTGGTGAATAAAAGTACCAATTTCTTTCCATAAGAGCAAAAATTGTACATTATTCCAAATCTTTGGCCGCCAGTGTATATAAAAATAGCAGATATAGCAATAAAGGATACACTGGCCGAAGCACTGCGTGGAGTAGGTGTGTCGCTGAAGGGAGGACCCCTTCACCAACGAAGCATATAAAGGCGAGGTGTCCAATGTCTGCCGGAACACTGCTGGGGAGCAGAGAGTCTTCACATTATCATCGACGATTCCATCTGACTACTTGCCTATTTTGATGCCGGCGAATCTAGAGGGCTTCTAAAATGAGAGATGAATCGATGATGAAGGAAGAAAATTCTGAGAAATTGTGTTCACACCGCTTATATACACTGGACAGATTTGCGCCTAAAATGGCGGGGTTTAAACACTATGGCCAATCTTTGAATTGACATTATTGTAGAAGGGTTTTCCCATATGCATCAGCATGATGCAATGTCTATTTAGGTAATATTGTCTAATAAGGGAATTTTAATGTCACCAGTTCATTAATTTGGCAGATTTCTTAAAATTTTGTTAAAGTATAATAGCTAAACTCAGCTACCTAAAAACTAGGATTTGACATATAATTTCAAATAAAATGCAGCAGGAAGTGTTAGTACCCCATAGCCTAAAGTCCTATTGTGATATTTCTGAAGCACTGAAGCTAAAACAAGTGTAAATTGATCAGTATGCCTAATGGCAAATAAACCCCTTAAAAAGTCTGTTACTGGATTCATATGTGTCTACTTCAAAATTCTCCACGACTGTGAGCCCAACAGCATTAAGCTGTTGCATTAAAGAGCCTGCTGTGTATACTCTGGGCTTTACAAGTCTGCTCTCTAGACCTTCAGAGACTGGGAGATGAAGAGTGGAAAGGGAGGGGGTGGGGCTCAATGAGGCTAATAGCACCAGAGTCGTCTGTGAGACCCGCCGTCTCCCACGCTCATTACCCAAATGCTGCTTTTCCCCCAACCAGATGTTTGAGCGGCGCGTTTACGACCAGTGAGAAATGGGATGAAGTGATGCTTCAATCACTGCACTACGTTTTTTATTCTAGAGCACTGATTTCATTTCCTACCAAATGAGGCCTGTTCATGGGGCAGTAGAACATGAAGCAAAATATGCACAAAGTGGTTTAACATGAGGCACATTTAAATGCTATATGCTACCTCTCATTTATGAGGCCGCATTTATCCGCAAATTGGTATTGGACATTAATCCAATCGGAGCTTGAACGTCATAGTTGTGGAAAGAGTGAAGGGAGACCATATGTAATCAGTTAAAGCTATGTGTGTCTATGTATTTCCTAACCGATGCCTTTTCCATGTGCTCTGGAAAGACAAACACAGATGGTATTTAATGACACTGGAGATGTTGCTTGCTATTTTTCAGTGAGGAAACCACTCACGTTAAAAGCTTCAAGCCTTATTCCTCAGAGAGAACTTGAGCTCAAGCTTTTGAGTGAAAGTGCCAAAGTGTACGCTGATTAAAAAAAGAGATTAACATCAACACATACTTTCATGATCCTCCAACAAAGGACAGGTTGTGACATCTGACGGTCCAACTTTTAAAAATGTCTCGAGACCCCGGCACTGTGATCCATTCTGTTGTGATCCATCTAGCCGTTTCAAACTCAACTTCAAACTCAACTGGAATGCAACATTTGTAAACACTCCCTAAGAAACACATCCAATCGGGACCTGGTGAACCCAAAACCAGCCTAATCATATAAGACTTCCTAAGAAGGATTCATTGCACAACCCTACAATTGATCCCAACATCTTAAACCAGCTTAAGCTGGTTTGCTGGTCTGGAATGGTCAGACTGAAATTTTAGCTGGCTTAAGAATGGTTCTTGACACTTTTAGCCTGCCTTGCAGCTAAACCAGCTAAGCACCAGCCGAAAAACTAGCTAGACCAGCTAAGACCGCAAAACCATCTTAGGCTGGTTCAAACTGTTTTTAGCAGGTAAACTTATCTGCTTCCAAACTCTCCACCTGAGTCAAAAACCACAGTACAATCCGCCACTATCATCAACCCTCTCCAGTAGCTTCAAGCTTATGCTGAACGCCACATTAACACTCAGCTCAGAGGTCTCAAGACCCCATGTTTAGGCACTTCTCTCCTGAATGGAGGGAAAAAGCAAGAGAGAGAGAAAGAAAGAGGCAAACAAGAGACTGCAGAGTTCTACTTTCATGGACCAGGAGTGGCAGAGCCTTTTATATGCATACTGTTCAAATAATGCTCTTGCTTTTAAAGACCCTGTGTCTAAATTACAGCCATCTATACTGCTCTCTAGCGAGTTCGCAATCCCAATTACCATATCAAATAAAAGCCATAAGAAATATGAGGTTTGCTGATTATGATGGGCTTGCATAGGAAGTTGAACACATAAACTCTGTTGAGTACATTGTTTGTTCCACCCTGTTAGAGTACAAAGCATCTCACAGAGTGGAAATTATCAGCCATGCAATTCACAATAAAAAATGCAGACACGTAGGCACACTAATTCATACACACACACGCCTGGGCATACACCCATAATAACAGGAAACATGTGACGTACATTGCCAGTACAGCTATTAACGCTTATGGCTTTTTGGTTTTGTTAAAAATTCCTGAGTGTTTCTGCATGTGACTGATGTTCACTTTTAATATCTTTTCTTTTAACAAAATCAGCGGAGGACAAATAATCAACTAGCAAATCAGGCAAATACCTCCATCTTCCATGCACACTTCAATCACACCAGCACATGTGAAATGTTTAGGTTTTCTTAACTCTGTCATTCATCCAATTTCTGATACTGGTTACAGATTTGAGCCGATGTGCATGTGACTTTGAAGTTTAAATACATTCAAACTTAAAATAACTTTTCTGGTTAAATGATTGCATGTTGTATAAATCCCTCTGATGTGAAATTTAGTGTTAGTGTGTGTGTTTAATAAAAAGCACATGGTTTAATCTCTCTAACATTTGTTCCTCTCCACATCCCTTGCCCTTCACTTTTCCCTCCATGATTTGATATGGCCCTTGGATCATTCCCACACATTCAGAGAAGACACACATGTGACATCTCTCTTTTCTCACCCTCATACAAAAACACTCACACACTGTAAAAACAAACAAACAAACAAACAAACTACTTTCTTAATCAGGATTTTATCTTGTTTTCCAGTAAAAACTGTAAAACGTGATAAATTTAATTGAGAAACAAAATTACATGAGATATTAGGGCTCCCCATTTAAAAAAAAAACATATTAAAACAATCTCAGATGGTGTACTGGTCTTACCTGGTTTCAGAGTCTGGTCAGGCTGGTCTGATTGCTGATTTCAGAGGGTTTTTGGGCACTTTTTAAGATGGTCAAGCTGGGAGACCATCTTAAACTAGCCAAGACCAGTTTAACTGGCTAGGACCAGTTTTCTTACCCCAAGTTTTTTTAATGACTTGTTTTAGACATCTCACACATTTTTGTGAAATGTATGCTTGAAACAAGAAAAACTATTTGTGAATAGCAAGAAAGAAAACAATTCAAGATACTATATTCTCTTAATATCCTAAGAGTCTTCACTTTGTACACAAATTAAAAGATAAAGTAAATTTTTCTTGTTTTAAGAATGTTTAGTTATTTTATAGGAAAACAAGAAAAAAATATGGATTAAGAAAATGATTTGCTTGTAGTGAACACTCATGCAAATATACCATCCTCCTCACTCGTAGGTTCGGTTTCGTACATCCTAGCAGCATTTATGGTCTTTAAGTGTTTGTTTGTGGGTGTATGTGTGAAATTGAGGCACTTCAGCAGTAGTTCCTTTAGATTCCTGTTTTTTCCCCTAAAGTCCAGTAAATTCATGTGAGGAATGAGTCAGAACGGTGGAGACCTCCCCACCTCTTTTCTTTACTTCTGGCAAAGGAGGAGCAGCAGCGAGTGAAAAGGTCAGTCTTGTTTTGCTTTTGTTTATGGGTCGTTCTGTTTGTTGTTGTTTTTATGGATCTTGCTAAACTGTGCTCCTCTCTAATAACAGTTCGAATGAGATTCCATCCCTGCCAGCTGCGCGTAACCGCACATTTTTGGGTTAGCTTGCACATTGACTGATGCCAAAATATTCACTAACTGCAGACATCCCTCACACACACATACTGTATGCACGCGCGCACACACACACACACACACACACACGCACACACAACCTCAGACAGCAGGCCTACAGTGTGTCATTCTGTGCACTCAGAAAGGATCTGGACTGAGAGGCCAACTTCCTTTACCTCTTCCTCGATCTCCATAAATCAGAATGCAGTGTACAGAAAAATTAGAAAAACAATCAATCGGAGAGATAGAGAGAGAGAGAGAGAGAGAGAGAGAGAGAGAGAGAGAGACTCTAAGAGATAGAAGGAAACCGGTCACGGCAATCAAGCGCTCTGTTGGACATCTCAGTCTACGGTGGTAAAAGGAAAATGGGTTTATGCTGTCAGAGGTCTGCAAAGATAAACTAGAGTGGCATATATTACCACTGAATATCGAACAGGCCACAAGAACATCTATCTGGCAATGTGAAGGATAATGTCAGCACACAACAGGAATTTGAATTAGATTCAAAAACACATCATCCCACAAGCAAGAGCTTTCATCTGCATTGCACTGAATGATCAGAAGTAAACAAGACCAAAAACAAGCACAGAATAAGGGTTTTTATTCTCCAGTCAAAGGAATGACTGGAGAATAAAAAATATTAGAAGTTTAGTGTATCTGCTTTGTCACTATGGTTTCAAGTACTGTGGTTTAAGAAAAGGTTTATGTCAAATTCAGACAACTCAACATTCCTTTCATTGATACTGTATACACAAAGAGAGATTTCAAAAGCACCAAACCTCAAAGCAATGAGGAACTTCTTATAGTGTCTAGCCATTTGATTACCTTAGTACATGTGCTTTGACAAACTGAGCTGTGGTGCTCATTAGGGTGATGGGAGTTTGAGTCTTGCATGCAGCATTTCATGACTTTTCATTAATATCCATATAAATAATAATACAAAATAAAAGAAAAAAAAAAGCCAAAAAAAGGATCTGGGTTGGTGAGCTCAAATTGCACTTAGACTATTGACACCACAGTGGATTATCCATCTATGCGGCATTACCCTTTATTAAGGCACTTAACCCCAAGTTCCTCTATGGAAATGTTCCTTTAATAAGTGTACTGTGAGGAACTTTGGATAAAAGTGTCTTCTAAATGGCGACTGGACATCTGTTACTCAGTGCTGATAGTACTGTATGTGGATTATTGCCCCTTATATAAACAGTTACCAGCTATGATGCAGTCATGAGAGGTTGGTCTCTCTCTCTCTCTCTCTCTCTCTGTGTGTGATTAGTCAGTGTAGACAGGCTCTCTCATTAGTTTGGCTTTGGATGAAAATGGAGCAAAATGAAGCTCATTATCACACAGTGTATCTAATATGGCACAGCAACTCCCCAAACACACATACTCAAATGGAGGCAATAAAACCCCATTCTATTCCAGCCAAAAACTTTAATTTCACATTCAACTGTGACCCTGATCTCAGTCTGGGGTCAGCGGGGGGTGTCTGGACCTGTACAGTGCCAATTACCAATGGTGTAATTACCTATGAGAGTGGCGTGTTTGCTACACTGCCTGTAGGGCCCTCGTGCTCTCCTCTCGTTCCTCCACCCCTTCAAGAGCCCGGCCTGAGATTGATTTATGGGCAAGCCGAGGATGGGGTGCCTGCTTTTGAAGTCCATGAATGTGCAATATAAAATACACCTGAAAAGTGGCTCCCGTTGCCTTACATGTGCAGGAGGTGGTGTGTGTGCATGTTGTGTGTGAGAGGGGAAGGGGCATGAGAAGAGGAGGGGTCACCAGTGTTTCCTTTCAGGTTGGCTTTTATGGCACCACTTCAAACAATCGCTCGCTCACTCTCTTTCTCTCTCGGTCCCCACCCTGGTTATTGTCCAGAGCCAACAGGACTGTAATTGGTCTTTCTTCTCTTTCATTGGCCTGTTTCTTTCTCTCTACACACCCTAAATCACTATTCTCTGAAGTTACATATAACAAATGTGTCAATTTGCCAGGTGCCAGAAAGACTGGGCTTCTCTCTAGTGTTGAGAAAGGTGTGGTGTGAATGTTACACGTTTCACAGATTGGCATGTTTCAAACATGTCAGAATTGGTGTTATATCTTTAGAGTGACTTGAATGGACATGTTCGAAAACATGTTTAACAATATATATTTTATTTTAGTGGCAGTAAAGCACATGACACCTAAGGCCAGAAACATAGTTCACGCAACTATGCAAATGCAGACTCAAGCACTTTGCAGAATCATTGACAACATGTGGCCCAGTTGAACACACTTAATTTACGTTCTTGTGTTACTGTGGCAGTCACAAAACTCAGCAGAGCTCTAGAGTTACCTTCAAAAGTTGGAACCATCAACTGGATGTGTTCTTATACAGGTAAGTCACTATAAATATATTGACTAACTTTTCTCAGCAGTATTCTCTTCTATCTTTTGCTCCGCCATTACAGTAGTTGACTTGAAAGGGAAGCTCACCATAGAAGCTGACAGTTCACACTAATGTCGGCTATTGCACCTTTTGGCGGCAATGCTGAGAATGCAACATGTACTTGCATTGTGTCATGAATTGCTGTCTTACACATCTTGGAATGCAACCGCCGACAAAATCGAACTTGTGAAGCTAGAAGAGTCTGCATATACGTACTTACATAAAGTAAGTTTCGGGCTTAGGAGTCACCTGGTATGTGACACGCATAGACATAATTTGACACACATAAATAAATCTACAGTGCCACTAATGTGACATAACCAGGATCTTGGGACAGACATTACATCAGTGCTGAAACTTGAAGATGACATAACCCAAACAATGTAGATAACACACGCAGAATTTAATGATCCTAATAATACTATAGTCTGATTTGTGAGCATATTTTAACAGATTGCCAACCACACTGTTTGGTGTACTGTCAGTCAGTGTGTGATAGGGTGACCAAACGTCCTTTTTTACCAGCGACATGTCCTGTTTTCACGTCCTGTCCTGGCCGTCTTTTTTGTGTCTTTGATAGATAGTATTTTGTAATAACAATTTTCTATCCATACAGAGGCATAGCCTACTTTAAATGTATTGAAATTAACAAGGCATCTTTGAGTATCATTTGAGTATCTCATTGCCGGGCCGAGTGTCCTGGTTTTTGGTAATCAAAATATGGTCACCCTAGTGTGTGACCATGTTCTCTTTCTTTGCCAGTTCTAGCAAGACAAACCTGAACTATTTGACATTTTGAGAAAAACCCTGTTGAGGAATCTGTATACACATATGCATAACTTTGCAGATTTTATAAACAAGAAGAGGAAAAGTGTAAAGGAAAGCAAAGACATAAAATGCTCATCCGAATGGATAAACTCACGCCAAATGAGCAACAGGTCTCTTCCCTGGCTGGAGAGACAATTTGAATAGCCTAAGCAAAATCCCAAAGGAGTGAGTAATTGTCATCACATGATAATGTAAAAAATGACCAGCCAGAAGCTATTTCAAGTCATGCCTTCATTTCCCCCCCTGTTTTTTGCTGTCAGCTGGCCAAGGGGCGGACACACAGGACAGGCGTTCGCATGAGTCCTTCTCCAACATTCAATGCCCTCCAAACTACGTCATCGTTGTGCTAAAATCTGATAGCCCTGCTTCACAATAGAGAGCAAACAAAACTACGTGCAGACTTGAGCAAGTCTTAAACGGCAACCTGAGAAGGCCTTGATTAGGCTTAATATAGCAAAATCAGAGACATTTCCTTACCCGAAAAGAACAAACAGAACTTGGGTTATGGAAGAGAGGGTAATGATCAGGGATAGATGGTGGGACGGATGAGATCTACAGTATTTAAAGCATGCTTGATGAGGTCTTACCTCTTTGAAGATAACCTTGGACCCTGCTCTTTTCCGCTTGGAGCCCTTTCCACCAGAGCCACTGAAGTGGATCCATTTTGCTACCTGCGGAAGAGACAGAAAAGGGAGGGAGAGAAAAAGAGGGAGTAAGAGAGGAGTGAGCAGGTGAGAGAGACAAAGAATGAAAGAGACATATTAAAATACCTGCCATACCACATTTTTGGCTTTGCACAATTTCTTCATCTTAATTTTGACACTTAAATGAATCAAACAGCTAAAACCAGCCTACGATGGCTAGCTGGTCTTAGCTGATCTCCCAGCTTGGTCAGCTGGCTGGTTTTAGAGGGGATTTGGCCACTTTTTAGATGGTGAGTCATGGAGATCAGCTTAAACCAGCTGGGACTGGCAAAACATCTTAGGCTGGTTTAAAATGTAGTTTTCAGCAGGGCAGTAATTAAATAGTTAATCAACCATTATTCATTCATTCGTCCTTGCAGCTCAAATAAGCTCAATTCACCAGTTTCTGCACTAAAGGATGCCATTCAAACATCAGAAAACACATTTAAAGACTGAAGGGCAGACAAGGAGACATGTGCAGCATCTAGGTACAGTAAAAAGCATAGAGTAAAAAGCCTTTTTTCCCAAAGACCAAAAATACACCTTCCAACAGTGTGATTTCCTCTATTTGCCACTGAGTGATGCTCCAGATACAAGTAACGGCAATAACTCCAGACAAAGACAATACAAGAAAGATAAAGAATTAAGAAACCCCCATGCATGGTCAAACACTTTCTCAAATAACTCAACAGATCGCAAAGAAAAAAATACAGACAAAAAGAGTAAGAAAAGTTGCCTATACTGCTGATCTGAAGTGCTACATGTTGCATAATAACAGTATGAACAATCAAACAGCAAAAAAAGGAAGATAAAAACAGGTGAAGTGAACTTTGGAGCTTAAAAAGTACATTTACCTCTTCTTTGACTTCTTCCACTGTTGGAGTCTTCAACCATTCTGAGCTGGCGTCCGTCAGCCACTGAACGAGAGGAAGAGAGCAGCAGAATGTTGAGTGGAAAGAGAGAGAGAGAGAGAAAAAATTGCCTCTTTAAGTTGAAACGTCAGCGTCACGCAGGAGTTCTCTAATGATCCGTCCTCCTGTTTCCTCCATACACTCGCACTACACTTAACCTTATTAAAGCTTGCACTATCAGCGCACTGAATACCTTCCCTCTCACATTGACACACTCACTGGAGAGAGGGAAGGGAAGAGAAAGAGAAAGGAGGGGAGCGAATAAGAAAAGCAGCAGGAAGGAGGGAGGTAGAGAGATGAGGTGGACAGAGGGGGAGTGGAAGGTGAAAGAAGCGTGAGTGTGTGCGTGTGAGTTTGTGTGTAGACAGCGCTAGCAGCAGTAAAAGGTCTGGGAGCTGAGCTTCATTGTAATCAACAGCGTTCAATCCCTGTGCAGTCAGAGGAGGGGCCGTTTGTCTCTCTAGCCCTTTCTCTCTCTAGCTCTCTGTCACACACATGCAAGCATGCACACACTTCTTTAAGATGGCATTCTCATGAGGACTGTCTCTTTAAAACTGATGAGCCGTGTGTGCGTAGAAGTGTATACACAGGCAGGTATAGAGGGATATCACAGGCAGGCTGACATGGCCTCTCTAAGGTAATAAGAAACATGGGGAAGATAACAGGATGGAAAACAGAGTCAAATCTCTCTCTTTCTCTACTTGTACAAAATAACTGTTTTACCAGATGGTTATGCCATGGCCATTTGAAATATATCATGCTACTGGTGGTTTTCAAAGACAATGGTGTTTAAAAGGTACTCCAAAGGGCTTCAAACCATGCACACGTTTCTCTTAATTTCAAAGGTAAACCAGATTTTTACATTTTCTGTATCTTAAGACAATGTGAGGGATGCATGACTAGGCAAAAGTTGCTGTCACAATGATATTGTGTGTTTTTTAATGTTTTATTTTGGGGTTGCTTGGGTATTCTGGGTGGTTTCTGGGCATTTCTGGGTGGTTGCTAGGGTGTATTGGTTTCTAGGGTATTCTGGGTGGTTTTGTTTGCATTGTTATGTGGTTGCAAGTGTGTTCTAGTGGTTGCTAGGCTGTATTGGTTTCTAGGGTATTCTGGGTTGTTACTGGGCATTTCTAGGTGGTGGCTATGGTGTATTGGTTTCTATGGTATTTTGGGTGGTTTTTGTGCATTGTTTTGTGGTTGCAAATGTGTTCTAGGTGGTTGCTTTGGTTTTCTGGGTGGTTGCTTGGGCATTGTTTTGGGGTTGCTGGGATATTTTGGGTGGTTGCTGGGCATTGCTAGGTGGTTACTAAGGTGTTCTGGGTGGTGGTCAGGCCATTGCTAGGTGATTGCTAGGGTGTACTGGGAGGTTGCTAGTGTATTCTTGGTGGTGCACCACCAAGAATAGGGCATTGCTTTGGGGTTGCTAGGGAATTCTGTGTGGTTGCTGGGCATTGCTATGTGGTTGCGAGGGTGATTTGGGTGGTGGCAAGGGCATTGTTGATCCCGTTTCAATTTGGTATTATGATGCGTCTCGGGTGATCGGCTCATATGTGGTCAGGTGAGACCCTTCGCTGTTTACACCTGGTAACTTAAACATGTCTCCTGTGACCACTTGTGTTTGTTTCAGAAAAGACTAAGAAAGTGCAAAGTTTAATGCAGTTTAAATTTAATATAAGCACAAACGCAGCATGTCAAGCTGAATTATCCATTATTTTTGTGTATTACCTGTTTTGTTCAGGTGTTCGTGCTTGTCATCTGTGTTGATATCAAACACACTGAAGAAGATCCGTGAAGCTTTTGTGATTGTGCAGGGACGCATATTGGATGGATAGTGTTTACACCTCAAATGTGAATACACCTCAAACATTTTTCCAACATCTGAGCTAAGTGGTTGTTTTCTGTGTTGTTAGTAGTTTTTAGCATATTGCTATGTGATTGCTAGGATGTTATGGCTGGAAATTAGTTGCTTACTAGTCCTAGTAAAAGAGCCAACCTCCAAGTCTATATGATATTCTGGTATGATATTTTTTTCACCCGTTTCATCGTACGGCACATATCTTTTCTAGAAGCTACACAATATGAGGTATCATTCATGTCCATAACACAAACAGTGAGGGACGGGTAACCAAAGTTTAACAGGATAAAGTGTTTTTTCAAATCCCAAAAACAGCCATTGTAATAGGAGATATACTGCATATTGTGTTTCTCTACAAGTTTCAGTGTCTGCCAAAGTGTCTTAAGTGTCTTTTTGCAGGTGCATGTTATAAAAAGTTGCATGTATTTTTGTTTCCCCAGAGAAGAGGGATAGTCTTTGGACAAATTTAAGCGTGTCTGTGTGTGTTTTTGTGACTCTTTCGGGAAAGGAGAGTGGGCAGAGCAGAATTTGACTCTCAGGCTGCAAACTGCCATTGTTAACTCAGATACCACACATAGTTGTTTTATAGCCCAGATTGCCTGCCTCATTCCAGGCACAGCCAGGCCTTTGTGCAACTGCGAGACACTGCAATCAACCCCCTCTCACTGCCAAACTCGTAAAGTATGAAAAAACACACACATCCTCCCATGTACGAGTGTACTATCACACACTGACGGTATATAGTAAATGGAGATTTCTGTACATAGGGGTGTAAAGTAATTGAGTAAACAAAATGTTTTGGGGGGGTTTGTACTCCCTGTAAACCTTAAACATAAACCTAGCCGATAGAGTCATAAAAAGCAAATAAGACATGAAAAACACAACTTCTGAAGAAACCTCATAAGTGTTCTGGTGTTTCTTTGACATTTTTGGCTCACATGTCCACTTGTACTCTAGGTCCTTTGTATCACATATGCAACACTTTATAAGTTGAGCTACCACAGAATTTTATCACACTTAAACAATCTTGTTAATGTAGTTGGTTATGTAATGTTAAGATGAGGTTAAAATTAGTCATGTGCTATAGTAAAAGTGTTTATATGTCATAAGATAGCATTGTGTGAGGAACAGAGCGAAAAGTAAGTGTTTATGAACTGATAATCTGCCGTTTTACTCGTGATTTGAGAGAAAGGGGATAAAAATCATTGTTGTTTTAATGCCTCTAATGTTCATTTATTTATCGAATTTAACAACATACTCTCACATAATCGCTCTTTTTTTTACTTTCAAGTATGTTTTTGGCTAGAAACTTGGACTTTTAATTGAGTAAAAGTTGTACTCAGTATCCATACTTTCACTTAAGTATTATTACATTTTTACATTCCTGCCTAAACACAACAAGCTCAGAACTAAATTGGTGTTGAGCAGTTAACAGTGAAATGTTGCCCTTGCATTGGCTTGCGCAACGACGACAGCTGCTTTTTACAATGATATGTGTGCTAACTGCTCACACAGTTCCCAGTTAGAGCTTCAAATGTTTTATGTATTATCTGCTACTGATTAGTCAACATTAAATCAAAATACCTACTTACTTTATTAATACAAGTTTTTTGTATTATTTTGCACAACATTCCAAAGGGAAAATGAAAATAATCACAAGTTAAGGTTAAATTAATTATGGATACGTAAATTAAACTTTCGTTCTGTGTAAATTAAATGCAGCATCAGTGCAGCCTTAAAATTTGGTGGTGTCATGAAATTTTAATTTTTTCATTAATAATTTTCAAAACATTTTTAAAACAATTTCATAGCATTATTTCTGCCATTTTATTTCCTTTGTAAGTGCATCTCAGCCTCAAAAAGGTATGAAGTCATGTTGCATGTCTTTTGGTCACAAGATGCACAAGAAACAATGAGGCTTGATGTTATCGGCACCGCCGCCTTATTGGATTCCGTGCTTCTTACATGAGTTTACAGTGATTTGATTTGAGAGTGAAAAACATACCTTCAGAAGACTTGGAATATGAAATATGTGTTTTTATTTAACTTCTACTTTTATTTAATCGTTAAATTGTGTCCCTAGAACTGTCATTGTAATGAATTCAGCCAGGAGGACTTGATTAAATTATCATTAAATTGTTATATTATATAAGTAATTAAAGTAATAGTTTTTGAATGACATGAGTCAATGACAGAATTTCCCTTTTTTGGGTAAACTACTCATTTAAGATACAAATAATAAAATTTTACCTTACAGAGGTCTTGCTTTTTTCCGTTTGTTTTTAGAATCCACAGTGAATTTTGTGCTCTATTTTGAGTTCAAAACAAACACATACACACTCTAACGCCAAGAGGTGGACAAACATACACACTATCAGATCTGTCCCTTAGACACACACACACACACACACACACACACACACTATCCCTCTCAAAAGTGATGGAATGACTGCACATGAACTTGCCCCTGATCACTGAGGTGGCAGTGAGTTTGACATTTGAGTGAATGCCACCTCTTTCTATAATACAGGATTAAAATCGTCTCTTTGAATCTTAATGTCTCAATCTACAGCTATTGCCAAACAGTCACTCTCGAGCTAATGATCTTAGAACCGCATTGCTTTTCTCTTGAAAAGGTAAATGTCAGGATTGGGATTTGGGAGGTCGCACCGAGTGTATCCTGTCAGCATCAACCGCAGAAAGCGGAGTCAAAGGAGGTCATGAGATTCAGATTGCAACCGCCTTTAACAAACATTAAAATGCACAAATACTGACTTACTATGCTTGCTTTAATGTTTGTTGCTTTAAAAATATCATGATGACAAAAAAAGCCCAGTTCCCATCTCATTCCTCCACTGTACTGTATGTGTGTGTGTGTGTGTGTGTGTGTGTGTGTGTGTGTGACTGTGATTGTTTATTGTGGGAAGACTATTTCCTGCCATTATTTATTTAGAGGAATGTTCATGTTTTTAAAGTCAAAGTAATGGCTTCAAACTGGAAAAAAGCAGCAGGATCCAAAAAGTTAAATTGATCCAGTGCTGGTTTTCTTAAAGTGATAGTTCACCCACAAATAAAATATTCTTTCATTTACTCACCCTCATGTTGTTCAAAAGCCATGTGACTTCCTTACTTCCATGGAACTCAAAAGGAGATGTTAGACAGAATGTTGGCCTCAGTCACCATTAATTTTCATTATATGGAAAAAGAGCAGTGTTAATCTTCTTCAAAAAATCTCTTGTATTCCATGGAAGAAAGAAAGTCATATGGGTTTGGGAATGGTATGTGAGGGTGAGTAAATGATGACAAATTATGTGTCAGAACAGGAGCGATATATGGTTGTGCTCTACATTTGATTGCTCGGGCAGAAATGGATTAAAAATGGTTTAACATTCTGAGTGAAAGGCATGAGAGGTAGCTACAACACATCTTGAACATGTTGTGTAACAAGCCTGCATTTATTCACTTTGCATAGTAATGAAGTATTTAATCTGGCTTGAATAAGCAAATGTCTCAAAATAGATCTTAGCATTTTTATTCTTACCTTTGGCATTTCTGGTGTATCCAACCAGCTTGAGAAGATTGTTTCAAGTTTGACACCTTGACTGAAAGAGAAAAGTTATACATTCAGTAGTAATTGGAGAAGATCAAGGTCATTTCTGCATTCCTTTCATGTGCTTTAAAACCAGTATCCTTCAAATTAAATGTAACCTCAAATAACAGAAAGTGTAGCCTTAAGGTAATGGATGAAATAGTGTGTAATTTCAGCGCCATAGAAAAAAAAAATTATTGGGTTCCAGAAATAACAATCACATTCATTTTCTCCAGAGAATGATTGATTTTTAAAAATAAAAGTTCTGAGGTTGTCACAGGTCACCAAAAAATGAAAATTCAACAGAATGTTAGCTTCAAGGCCCAGGTATACTTCGTTTTTGCGTGTTCCGGATCGCCTCACGGCCGGTCGACTGCACTGCTTTACTGAGTATACTTTTT
The DNA here is from genome assembly GCF_025860055.1 of Xyrauchen texanus. Taxonomy (NCBI): domain Eukaryota; kingdom Metazoa; phylum Chordata; class Actinopteri; order Cypriniformes; family Catostomidae; genus Xyrauchen; species Xyrauchen texanus. Next base: position 20,397,258 of record NC_068302.1, on the reverse strand, counting down.
TGACCGCGGATGAATAGGAATGCCTTCGACTCATGTGCACTACAACTGCTTTGTGACACTTTAAACAATGACATATGCGTTTGTAGTAGCCACACGTATACTTCGATTTCCTTTTTAAAGAATAATTAAAAAGCCAAATTCACAGTGAAGAACTACACTACCCATAATCCATCAATCCGAAAGGTTGCGTTACCATGGAAAAGGGAACCAGGGCAAAAGAGCTTTGCAGACTGTCCACTCCCATAAAGCATTGTGCATTGTCTTCCTATGATCTCAAATTACTTATACACTAATGAGCCAAAACATTATGCCTAATATGTTGGTCCTCCGCACGCTGCCGAAACAGCTGAGACCCACCGAATCATGGACTCTACAAGACCCCTGAAGGTGTTCTGTGATATCTGGATATTCTGCTGTCTTCCCACAGTGCATCTTGGTGCCATTACTTCCCCTAGTAAACAGTGCAAATGTACACAGCTGTCCATGCGATGTAAAAGAAAACAGGACTAATCGGACTAAGCAACCTTCTTCCACTGCTCCAAGGTACAGTAACGACACTTGCTTGCCCATTGTAGGTGCTTTCGATGGTGGACAGGGGTCATCATGGGCACTCTGATTAGTCTGCAGCTAAGCAGCCACATACACAGCAGGGTGCAATGCACTGTGTGTTGTGACACATTCCTCCTGGAACATAATTAAACAGTTCTGTGACTTGTGCCACAGTAGACCTTCTGTTGGTTCGGACCAGACAGGATAGTATTCGTTGCCCTCATGCATCGATAAGCCTTGGGCGCCCGACACCCTGTTCCTGGTTTGTGGTTGGTTCTTCCTTGGACCACTGTCAGTAGGTACTCTCCACTGCTGACCGGGAGCACCCCACAAGCCTTGCCATTTCAGAGATGCTATAACCCAGTCGTCTGGCCATTACAATTTAGCCCTTGTCAAAGTCGCTCAGGTCTTTACTTCTGCCCATTTCTCCTGCATTCAACACATTGACTACGAGAACTGATTATTCGCTTACCATCTAATCTACCCAGACCTTGACATGTGGCCTTGTTTGGAGATGATCAACATTATTTGCTTCACCTGTGAGTGGTCCGAATATTTTGGCTCATCTTGTATATTTGCAAATATCTGAATATTTAGTAATAAACTTAAACTATATTGTTTTTATACTTAAAATAAAAAACAATGAATCAATAGTTTTGCATTAAACCATCCTTTTTCATTCGATAACTTCATTCACAATACTTGGATTGTAGCTCAATCCCTCTTCTTCAAATCAAAGCTTGTAATGTTTTCATCTTGGAGTTAGTTGGTTTGGTTTATGGCTTAGAACTATTTCTTGAAGAATATTGAAGTAGTATTTCTGGAACAAAGTTTGCTGAAAACGTGGACAGACATTGTTGCACTATACAGATTTGTCTTTCTACTTGCTCCCCCACCTATATTCCTCTGGTTCTAATTGAAGTCATCCACCAGTCACTATAGATCAATCTTGTTAAATTGCAAGAGTGCAGACACCCACATGATGCACACACGCACACACGCACGCACGCACACGCACACACACACACACAAAGCACATATAATCAACTAATGGACTGGCTCAGGCAAGAACAGTGTGTCTCCAACACTTCTAGGCATTTGACACAACAGTTGAGCACATTTAGTTGCTGACAAAAGGAAAAGATGGAAATTTCCACCTCAGCGTCGAAGGGGAAAAATCCCTAAATGTCAAAGCAAATCACTGAGCTCACTGGACTATGATTACTAAATAACAACACTGTCATGCCACATCGTGTTTTGAAGTCTTGGCAAAAAACAAGGCACATTCTAAAAAAAATACTCTTTCTAGAGATTGGTTTAATGAAGCATGAATGCTAATCAGGGGTTTCCCAAAAGCAAAGTTACATCATTACCAAAATAGTTCAATGATTTATTTACATCGTTGTTCCCAAACCACATTGCAAATTTTTGTGTTTGGAACTACGTGGTTGCAACCTGTGTTTAAGCGTTAGTTTGCTGCATGGACATCATTTGATGTCACTGAGGCTTCTATATATTTTATTCCATATATATATACACACACATATATATATATATATATATATATATATATGTGGCATGGGGGGCGTGGTCGTGTGTCGGTCTGCGGGCGAGAGAGAGAGCGGTAAGGCTTGTCACCTGGGTTTTAATTACCTCTAACACCTGTGTCTTGTTATAGTGATACGGAGAGAGACATTTAAGGAACGCCAAATGTCGAGAGGGAAAGAGAGTAAATGCATGAAACACGACAGCCAGAGAGTGGAGACCTGTGCCCTGTTGTGTACAATTATAACGACGGTTACCGTTGTATCTGTGTCGAAGTACAGAAATTAAAGATACTAACCTTGAACCTGCCTCATTGTCTCCTGACTCCTCCATCGCCCCAACCAAACCAGTTTACAGTGGTGCCGAAACCCGGGACTGGTGGAACGATTTAATAAGACCTTGAAAAACATGATTCGTAAGTTCGTACAAGAAGATGCTAAAAACTGGGATAAATGGCTTGAACCCCTGCTGTTTGCAGTACGAGAGGTCCCCCAAGCCTCCACCGGCTTTTCTCCGTTATTCTACCCAGGTAGAGTGCGGAAGGAAGACCTGGGCCGGTCTGTTGGAGCTGCGGGGAAGCCGGACATAGCCAGGAGCGGTGTCCAGTGATGGAGGAGTCAGGAGACAATGAGGCAGGTTCAAGGTTAGTACCTTTAATTTCTGTACTTCGACACAGATACAACGGTAACCGTCGTTATAATTGTACACAACAGGGCACAGGTCTCCACTCTCTGGCTGTCGTGTTTCATGCATTCACTCTCTCTCCCTCTCGACATTTGGCGTTCCTTAAATGTCTCTCTCCGTATCACTATAACAAGACACAGGTGTTAGAGGTAATTAAAACCCAGGTGACAAGCCTTACCGCTCTCTCTCAGCCCAGAGACCGACACACGACCTACGCCCCTATGCCACAATAATATATATATATATATATATATATATATATATATATATATATTTCATTCCTCTCAAGACTTTGACCATGAAAAAATTAAAAATGCATATTCCGTGGTTTTGCAGATAGTGGAATACTAAAACATCAAGTAAAGAGGAATGCAGCCGTTTAAGGGATTAATGGCTGGAAAGAGAAAGCGCTTTAACACACAGCTTATGTGTTATTTATGTAAACGCATAATAGAAATTCTTATACACTTTTGAAGAGTGCGCACGTTTGTATGTGCTCAAGTGTGTCAGGGGAACCCCGAAGTCTGATGTAGAGGGATACCCCACTATTGCAGTGCAATTTATCTGTTGCATTTATAGTGCACGCAGCTTCCATATCCTCATCAGCAGTCCTGCAGATTTCTGGTGTATGTTTAAATGAGCTATTTTAATTTAAAGGTGCTGTAAGTGATTTTTTCATGAAACTTCCCTACTCCCTCAAAGATATTAATGAAAAAGTGTTGTGACATATTACACATCAGCATGCAGCATACTGTTTCACTAAATGCTGTAAATTACACGACTTGAGCTTAACTTCTATTGAACCCGGAATATTCCTTTAAATAAAAAAAGACACTGAATGAAGTAAAGGATAAATCTTCTATACCAAGTCAAGCACACATTAACCAAAACTTTCATGGACTTCCTGAAATTAGAGGTGGTCTGGTAGGAATGACATTGATCTGTCTTTGATCTAACACTCTGAGGCCCATCTGTGATTGTTTCACCACATCAATCTGCCATTCCAGCGTTGTGCCGCCATGAATGTTTACACTTGTGAGTAGCAGACACAAATATTGAACGCCCTTATCTTTCACTTTAATGTAACTCAATCAATCAGCCACTGGCCAGGCCTTAATGAGACTACACAAAACCAAAAGAGCAAGGGATGAAGCAGGAGAGCAGGGGAAAAGGAAGAAGAAATGAAGATGGTAGATGTAAAGGTGAGAAGGGAAATGAATGGATAGGGCTGAAAAGAGAGACGGGGAGATGGGATAAATAAACTGAGAAAAGAGGGAGCGATGTGAAAATTGGTGTGCATTTTCTACGTAAAAATAAATACAAATAGGGGAGACTGAGGCTAGGTGTCATAAGGGAAGGTTGTCAACAAGGGGCTATATCTCAGTAACTGTAAAGTCCAAAGTCCAAAGTCCAATTACACTAATGTGTGTTTTCTCGAGCAGATGTTTAGTGTGTTGGTTTCAAACACCTAGTTCAAAACTAGTAAAATCCATTTCACATAACACTATAAAACATGCCTGCTATTGATGAACTGTAATGAACTGTAACTGTAAACTCCCCTACTTGGCTTTGGTTTTGTGTTTTTGCTTCCTTTACTAAAAATGATGGCAGAGTCACTGAGAAGCTCTGCTTCATGAGCCACTAAATGAGTGCACACTTCAGACAGCCAATGTTGGCACAAATTTCTTCTTACCTGCTCATTGTGGGAAATGTGTCCAGGAGCATCTGGAGGAAATCCTAAAAGAGACAGACTATGAATGAAGAGTGTCTAAATATCAAAGAGCACTCAGTACAGCTTTAAATAGAGCATCCAGTATTTAAAGCTGAAGTGTGTAATTTTTCTATGTTAAAATACTTTTTCACTATCCCTGCTTAATATGTAGAGACAACTATAAGTAAGCCATTAGTAGGCTTATTTCCTCAAAATTCATCCCCAACAGCCAACTGGCTCAACCTATGGTGTGAATTTGGGGTGGGATTACCTGTTTGTCCAACCAATGGAAGATGGAGGAAGTATTTGAGAAACCTGATTGAAAACAATCATTCATTTTGCAATTCCATTTGATGATGCTAGTGACGCTGAAATTAAACACTTCAGCTTTTTTTTTTTTTATAAAAATAAAAATATACAAATGACTTATTGCATTTCTCTGCCAGTTTCCTCCTAATTCAACTATTTGCCAAACAGCTGTCTCAAATCAAGTCAAAATAATACATGTTTAGGGGAACTGGTGCATTCTTTCACTGACACAAGCTGATGGAATGATGGCGAGATTAAAATAACGGCCAAAATATGCATACGCCGTCCAACTGCAATATTTGTGTTCAGCCTAAATGAACAGACGGCTCCTGTGTCCTGCTCTCACCTGAGACAGGATGAGCTGGCCGTGGAATTTTCTCACAAAGGCTTTGAAGAAGAGAAGGAACTCCTCCTCGCCAACCTGATCAGCCAGAAACTTCAAGAGGAAGTAGCCCTGAAAGAGAGACAGAACAAACTGCAGACCCAGAATCGTCCAGATTTCCCAGAGGAGTCTGAGCTTTGAGCATTCTTCCCCAGACGCAAAAGTGTCATACCCCCTCATGTGCTGCTTCACAGTTTTGAGCAAAGTGGATTTTGAATGCAACTTTCAAAAACATAATTTGTATATTTGAAAATGATGCTTCACAATTATTGTAGGTAAAAAAACTGTGTTTTATCTTATCTTAAAGGAATAGAGTCTTATGGTTTACGTTTATGCTGCATTTTTGTGCTTTTTGGAAAAAAATCGGTACCCATTCACATACAGAGCTGAGATTTTCTTCTAGGAATCTTAATTTGTGTTCAGCAGAAGAAATAAAGTCATGCACATCAGGGATGGCATGAGGGTCAGTAAATGCTGGGAAAGTTTTCATTTTTGGGTGAAATATTCCTTTAAATACTGAGGCAGAAACTACACATTCACATGTCTAAATTTGGTAAGCCCATTCGAGTCGCACCTTTCACAAATCATTTATAAAATTCTGTCACTATCTAGCAACCCTCATAGCAGTCCAAACTCCCTGAGCAAAAGTAAAGATGATCTTTTCCATATATTGAAAGTGCATGCCAATTACTGGCTGTCCAACAAAAGCAAAATGACTAGGCTAGCCCGTCTTAAACATATGTAAAATGTTAACTTCGTTAAATGTCGGTTTTTTATATAATAAAAAAGGATTGCACACTATTAATAGTATTTTTTTTTTTAAACAAGTTTAAATATATATACACTAACATAAGATGAACTCCAGTCTTATCAGTTCAAATTCTTCAAAAAAAAAAAAAAACATTTTATTTGATATGGAGTCTGGTGCAACCTCATTGGTAGCGCAATCATCTGTAATCCCATTATTGAAAACTTTCCATTTCGGAATAAATGAATGGGATAGATCACTCAAAAATGTAAATTCTCTCCTCATTTGCTCACCCACTGCCATCCCAGATGTGTATGACTTTCTTTCTTCTGCAGAACACAAACAAAGATTTTTAAAAGCATATTTCAGCTCTGTAGGTGCATATAATCCAAGTGTATGGTGGACAGAAATCTAAAGGTCCAGAAAGCAGCATAAAAGTAATCCATAAAATGTGATACTTATGGTTAAATCCATGTCTTCAAAAGCAATATGATAGGTGTGGATTAGAAACATCAATATTTAAGTGTTTTTTTACTATGAATCTCCACTTTCACATGTAAAAGTGAAATTAAAATGGTTCCACATGTGACTTTCAGATGTGAAAGTGGATATTTTTAGTAAAAAATTATTTAAATATTGATCCGTTTCTCACCCACACATATCATATCGCTTTTGAAGACAGATTTATTCACTGGAATTTTATAGATTACTTTTATGCTGAATTTATCTGCTTTTTGGATCTTCAGATTTCTGGTAACCAGTTCTGTAACCTACAGAGCTGAGATAATCTTCTAAAAATCTTAATTTGTGTTCAGCAGAGGAAGGAAAGTCAAAAACATCTGGGATGGCATGAGGCTGAGAAAATTAGAGAATTTTTATTTTTGGGTGAACTATCCCTTTACCGTAATTATGTACCCCCAAATATGCCTGAGAATATGGTGTTTCTACAATGACATATCTCAATCTGTTTTAGCATGATGCTGCAATCACACCAATAGGTGTTAGTATGAAGTCAAAGACCTTCATTGTATTGGCCAGTAAAACATAAACAAAAAATTATGAGTGCACCGAGAACTATATTACGTACTTTAAAAAACAAAAATCCCCTTTGGTCAAGTCTTATCTCACCTTGGGCAACAAGTGAGCCAAGACTGCCACTGCTCTCCTCTCCTCTCCCCTCCCCTATATATATATATATATATATACTGTATACTGTATAAACACCGATAAGCCAAAACATTATGACCACTCAAAGGTGTAGCAAATAATTTTGATCATCTCCTAACAAGGCCACATGTCAAGTCAGGGTAGTTTAGATGGTAAGTGAACAATCAGTTCTCATATTCAAGATGCTGAATTTAGGAGAAATGGGCAGGAGTAAAGACCTGAGCGGAGTGTCAGAGCATCTCTGAAACAGCAAGGCTTGTGGGGTGCTCCTGGCCAGCAGTGGTCCGAGGAGGGACAAAACACAAACGGGCGTCAGGGTATCGGGCGCCCAAGGCTCATCAATGTGCGGGGGCAACATAGGCTATCCCGTCTGGCCCGAACCGACAGAAGGTCTACTGTGGCACAAGTCACATAACTGTGTAATTATGTTCCCGGAGGAATGTGTCACAACACACAGTGCATCACACTCTGCTGCGTAGCTGCAGACCGGTCAGAGTGCCCATGATGACCCCTTTCCACCAAAAGCGCCTACAATGGGCATGCAAGCATCAGAAATGGGCCTTGGAGCAGTGGAAGAAGGTTGCCTGGTCCGATGAGTCCCGTTTTCTTTTACATCACGGGACGGCCTTGTATGTGTGCACCATATACCTGGGGAAGTGATGGCACCAGGATGTATTGTGAAAAGACAGCAAGCCCTGCCACACTGCATGCATTGTTTGTGAATCAATCCGATTGAGCATCTGTGGAATGTGCTACACCAACAAGTCCGATCCACGGCAGATCCACTTCGCAACTTAAAGGGCTTAAAGGTTCTGCTGCTAATGTCTTGGTGCCAGATACCACAGGACATCTTCAGGGTTTTTGTTGAGTCCATGCCTTGGCAGGTCAGTGCTGTTTTGGAGGCACGCGGAGGACCAACAGCATATTAGGCAGGTGGTCATAATGTTTTGCCTCATAAGTGTTTATACGTATACTATATATACATTATGTATAGGTGCATGATGCTGAAACATACCTTCAAATAGTGAACTTGCATGAAGGTTTTTTCTGGATTGAGGGCATGTTTTACCACTGAAGCACCAGATTCACTTGCTTCCCCTGTGTTCTCTCTATTGGGCCTATGGCACAAATACACAAACCCATACACACACAAACATCACAAGAAGGTTGTGGCCAGAGGAGACAAAGTGTTGCATCTACAGTGGTCTGGGTAGTATTATACTAACATCAGCATACATTAAGACCTCCTAACAGTTTACTAAATATATAAACAATTGCATTCACAAAACCATTATGTCCCTGATAGCTTCTCTATCTACAGCCCAATAGATTACAGTAAAGCTGCATTTTTATGGCTCTTCAGCACCAGTGGTACATAAGTGCACATTAAGTGTAGTGTATAATTATGTCATGTCATGAATGAGAGGTGTGGATGTTGTTGTATATTGGTAGTTGACTTGAAATTCTTTTGGGAAGTATGTCCTGCGTTATGACAGTCACTATTCACTTTCATTGTATGGGAACAAATATGCAAAGAAAGTGAAAGTTGACTGAGGTCCAGTGTGTCCAACCACTGGGAGAAGGGGGAATATTTGGGAAAAATATTTGTTAAAAATTAACAAATATAAATATATGTAAATTATAGACATACGTCTTAGAGAGCAGATTTGGCAGATAGGATTGTTTGGTTATTTAGCAGATTAGTTGCTCATATTTTCACTCTGCGAGTGAAAATTTCTTCCCCAGATTATTCTTGACAAAATGTGATAAGCCCTATGCCAAGCCTAATGCCCTATGACAAGCCCTGTGTCATGACAAGCACTGTAAGACTCAAAGAATCAAATAGCCACAAAGCAACATGACTATTTTTCTGCATTTCTGTCAAAAGAGAGCATACTTAGAGCTAAAAGGATTTTCAGAATAAAAGTCACGGATGTTTCTGAATAATATAATGAAATGTACATGAACTATGAAACCGGGGGCCTCCAGGCATTAACGGGCATCTCTATGGCGTGTAGGATGGGCCAGCCCTGACTGAGAGATTATATTGTTCTACAAAATGATCTAGTGAATGCAAAAATGTGATGATAATGGTGAAAATTGTCACCAGTTAAAGCACCCATACATACATTTTTACCAAAAATATTGGCCGTTAACACTGAATGCTTTTTGTGACTGTCTAAGCTTATTTTACATTGTTTTTCTTTGTAAACACATGCTAGACATACATTTTGACCATTTGTCTCCAGACACCTATGTCCTGTTATATGTGTTGCGCTGTGTCTAGCTTTATTAATGCAAGAATGCATTTGGTCTGAATGGCCCCTTGATGCTTAATTAACTAATTATTTTTAACATGAACTATGGCAAATCTAGATTTGATTTATACTTTAATGCATAGGTTTCTGGGACACATCTTTAAATTTGTTCATGTTCCAGAGTGACTGGTCTCTCATGTCTTATGACTGATGTAGTGTTTCCTTCCTGTGGGCAAAGGTAGATTGTGAGAGACAAACAGAGCTTTGAGTGCTGGTCGTCTCTGCATGTTATTACGACCTCGGTTAAAAACTATTGATCTTCTTTAGGAGATTAACTGGTCTTGCCAATAAAAGGCTCTTGTACAAATCTGGTCGATACTCAGGCGCCGCTAAACCCAGACAACAGCAATTGTTTTACGTTTATTTTTTCTTGCAGACAAATGGGCATGGAACTATAAAAGCATCCAAGAGTTGGGGAATAATACGCATATAGAATTTTTCCATCACATTCTGTTTTTTTTGTCTGTGTCAGATTTAATGGCGATAATCCTCAGTATGATTGATCAACCTCAAATGCCTTATCTCTGTGCGCATACCCCCAGTGCAGGTCTATGCTGTCAAATTCCACAGAGAAATAAAGCAAGATCAGGGAAGAGGGACAGATGTTTTCCCTTATATGGAGGTCTAGAGAAAAAAACAGCTTCTCTTTGATGGTTCCTACCAGAAATGCTTTATATTAATCAGAAGACAGAAAACTATATCAGAATGAGATCTTTACAATTCATGAAGGAGAAGAGTGGTGCTTGCCCATGCAAAAATCGCACCCACAATTGTATGGTGTTATGGCTGGTTGCCAGGGCATTGCTATGCGGATACTAAGATGTTCTGAGTGGTTATTACAGCTGTGCTTTGTGGTTGCTAAGGTGTTCAGAGTGGTTGCTAGGGCATTGCAAGGGGACTGCTTATTGGCCACTATGCTAAGGTGTTGCTATGCGTTTGCCAGGCAGTGTTAGGTGTAATCTGATTACAAAGTAATTAGTTGCTGTAATCTAACTTCCATTAAAAGTAGCAATAGTACTAGTAATAATTGCCTTAGCAAGCTCCTTTATCTACAGTAATGACATTTCTGTCAAACTATGGTATGAGTGAGCAGATGATCATGTCAAATTATCTACCCCAAGTGAAGACAGCAATGTCAGCTGAATACTCTTAGAAATCCAGACTAGAGCAATCAGAATGGCTTGAGGTACCTGCAAGCTTCTTTCTGTATTTGGGACACTCATTTCTCTTGTGCTTCTACATTATTGATGATTACATTTGGTTTCTCTCCAAAAATAAACAGCCTAATGTCTCCCTCACTCTCTCTGTATGGGAGAGAGTGATAAGGGTGAGATTTAAAAAAAAAGTATATAGTATTCCTCCAAGTCACACTGACTGTGTGAAAGTACAAATGCAGACCAAATGAAAAGGATGACAGGTATTCATCAAACACAATAAGCAGCCTTCTCCACTGTATGGGTGTATAGATGGATGAACAAATGAGCAGATACTCTTAAATACTAGCTTGCAGTGTTTGTGTGTTAGAGTACACATACTTAGCTACAGTTTGGGTAAACTAATGTCTCCCCTCCATTTGCAGAAGTTGAGAAAAATATAATTAGATAAATCAGATAAATTAAGCAAATACTGATTTTTGTTTTATTTATTCTAAATAAGTCTATAGTAATTAGGGGTCAAGCCCTGAAGGAGCTAGCCCCTAATGTAGCCATTTTTACTATTGTTATTCTTCTGGCAAGGAGTCAATGGCAGCCCTATGAACCGTACATAGGAAACTCATGAAATGTGGCACACTGATAGAGGTGGGCATGAACAACCCCTATACCAAATTTGGAGTCTCTAGACCACCAGTTCAAAATTAACTTTTATTTTGTGTGCATCTTCCAAGAGACACAGTTCTTTTTTGTATGATTACTCTCCTCCTGATGATTCAAATTGGCCCCTGACATTAAAACTCCACCCATTACAGTGGCTACCATATTGGTTTATGAGATTTACAGTTTAAACTTTTCATGTCCTTCAAACTTTGTCTGATATGTCCAAACGATGGCTCAAAATAATTTCCATACAGAACTGACCAGAAATCATTTTAATTTGTGCTACCATTCAGAAATTATGCCAAGGAGAAGTTAACAAGTTTGACATTGAAAATGGATTTGAGGGTGTATCTCAGCAATGCTTTGTCCAATTAAAAATGAAATATGGTATACTTCATCAGGACTATGATCCAAGGAAGCATGCAAAGTTTGGTGACCGCACCACCTATATCTCAAGAATTGCTATTTTCACCCATAACTTTTAAACTGTTTTTCCTAAAATGGTGTCTTTGGATTCCTTTGGTCGTGAGGATTTCAACTACATAAAATTTTCCAAAAACAGCCATATAACCTCTAATTTTTAATTGTATGAAAATGTATATTTAAAACGCTTTGTCCGATTGAATTAAAATTGGAAGGGGTCTTCGACATCATGTCCTGAGGGTACCTAAACAGTTTGGAGAAAGCACCACAGTGTTCAAAATTCTTAGTCAATTTAAACAAAACTTTTAATGCATCATTGCTTCCTTATTCTAAGTCTTCTGAAATTGGCCAAGAGGTTAACGCATTGGAACACAAGTCAAAAGGTTGTGAGTTTGAGTCCAGGAAAGAGCGTTTGTACATCTGTTGATCTCGGAGTTTTAATATTGTGCTTACTACAATGCAGACTGAACTTTATTGTATAATATACATCGTGTGGACCAAATGTTCCCACAAGGATAGTAAAACCTAAAATGACCTACATTCTGGGGACCAGACAACAGACCCACACAAGAAAAACTGCTTAGTAAACATTAAATAATGTATTCAACTTTACTTGCATTGATACCATAACATTAATTTACCGTTGTCTTTTTCACAGTGGAACAATTGTTCATGTCAGCCTATGGAAGTATTTCAATGACAAATGTTGTTAAAATTACACTTTTCCCTGACAACTGCCTCACTCAGGTACTGTTGTACATTAAAATGGAAGATGACAGTAAAGTCATGTGTCAAACTAAAGAAACTGTTTAAAATTATGGTTTATTGTCAAGTTTAATTGATTTATCAAAACTGGCAATTGTCCATGTCCTCTTCCTGTTGTTCTAGGTCTTCATCAACACCCAATGAAGTGAAGAGGCATAATCAAGTGCACTGGCACACCTGCACTGCTTTTCCTGCAATGCCAGGATGTAAAAGGTTAAATTTACAACCAAATTTAATCACCAAAATGTTAGAGGCAAATTTGCATAGTAAAATATACTGGACAGAAACATAATATTACATGTTGAATAATGAAGATGAAATCTAAAAAAAGACTCATATCATTGAAATATTCATGGCTTAAATTTACAACCATCTGAAATTGCATCCCCAAAATATGCAAGCACTGTTAATACAATGCGTTTATTATTCAATTAGTGCAATTCAGCATGATTTTTATTTCAAAGATATTTGTCTTTAAAATACTTCCATATCAGCCCCACTGTATACTCAAGGTTAAACTTGGTTTGACTTTGTTATGTAGTCTTGTGTTAACACAACTACCTTTAAATATAATTTATTGGAGAAGTTACATGACACTTCTATGTTTTATCCACACAGAACACTTTTTCATTCAGAACACTTTATCCTAGAGATTATTATGGCTGTGGGCCCCTCAATGTGGAGGAAGTGCCAGACACATGCTGTCAGTTGGATCTCCAAAACCTGCTGGTATTGTGACCGCTGAATCCTAGACAAGCTCTATCAGAGAGAAACGCATATTTCTTAAAAGTTAAGCCAGGGCTGATCTACACTTACATATACAATACCTGATAAGACATTGTGATCTTCATGACAATGTTACAGCACATCTTACACTGATCAGCCACCACATTAAAACCACTGACAGGTGAAGTGAATAACATTTATTATCTTGTTACAGTGGCACCTGTCAAGGGGTGGGATATTTTAGGCAGCAAGTGAACAGTCAATTCTTGAATTTCATGTGTTGGAAACAGGAAAAATGGGCAAGTGTAAGGATCTGAGTGACTTTGACAATGGCCAAATTGTGATGGCTAGGCAACTTGGTCAGAGAATCTTCAAAACCGCAGGTCTTGTTGGGTGTTCTTGGTATGCAGTAGGTAGTACCTACCAGAAGTGGTCCAAGGAAGGACAACCGGTGAACCGGCGACAGCGTCATGGGTGCCCAAGGCCAAAACTTAGTGCTGGCCATGATAGAAAGGTGTTAGAACACACAGTACATAGCAGCTTGCTGCGTAATGGGCTGTGTAGCCACAGACTGGTTAGATTGCCCATGCTGACCCCTGTCCACCACCTACAATTGGCATGTGAGAGTCAGAACTGGACCATGGAGGAAGATGGCCTGGTCTGATGAATGACGTTCTCTTTTAGATCACGTGGATGGCCGGGTGTGTGTGCGTCAATTACCTGGGGAAGAGATGGCAACAGGATGCACTATAGGAAGAAGGCAGGCAGACGAAGGCAGAGTGGTGCTCTGGGCAATGTTCTGCTGGTAAACCTTGGGTCCTGGCATTCATGTGGATGTTACTTTGACACGTACCACCTACCTAAATATTGTTGCAGCCCACATACACCCCATTATTACACCAACACATATTATGGCAATGGTATTCCCTGATGGCAGTGGCCTCTTTCAGCAGGATAATGCCTGCCACACTGCAAAAATGATTCAGGAATGGTTTGAGGAACATGACAAAGAGATCAAGGTGTTGACTTGGCCTCCAATTTCCCCAAATCTCAATCTGATTGAGCATATATGGAATGTGTTGGACCAACAAGTCCGATCCATGGAGGCCCCACCTCACAACTCACAAGACTTAAAGGATCTGATGCTAACGCCTTGGTGCCAAATACCACAGGACACCTTCAGAGGTACTGCCTTGACAGGTAAGAGCTGTTACGATATTAGGCAGGTTGATTTAATGTTGTGGCTGATCGGTGTACATCAGATATTACTTATGCTCTATATTATTCTGTGCAGACAAATACTGTATCTACCTCTAAATTTGAGCATTGAAGCCCACACTCATTAAAAAAATATATTTGTAATTAACAGATCATTCCTGTGACCACATATTGTATAGTGTACTTCAATACACTGTTAACAAAAGAACATCAGTTACACATTATAACTTGACATAATTACTTATTACTTCTGCTTTTGCTTTTTAATGTTCACTAAGTCACCCAACAGATCATGAATTAACTTTGAATTATTGATTATATTATTAAATTACAGGCAGTGTATTATTGTGTATTTTATAATCAATGCCTGTGGAAACACCCTGTAATGGTGCCACTGACAGCAGGCTGTGTGTTGTGTACTGTTATGTGTGCAGATGATGGATAATGCCCTTGCATGATTGCAAGAGTACAGAGCGTATATGGACAGAGAGATTGACAGACAGAGAATGAGAGAGAGAGAGAGAGAGAGAGAGGGCCAATCAGACCTGAGGACCTGTAGCTCTTCTTCAGAATTCTGTAACTCATCACTCAGTCTCCTCTGGCGCAATAGAGCCTTCAACTTTCTCTGCTCTTCAGCCTCTCTTCTACTCAACTGAGAGAGCAAACAATTGCAAATTAAGTGTAAACAAAAATGAAAGATATGTGAACTAAAGACCACTTTGGTGCAGATTATGCTGTGGAGAAGACGAAAGGCCAGTTTAATTTGAAATACTAAACATTCTGTCAATACAACATTTGAATTCAATGAAAGCAAGCAAACACAGATTAAAAATAAATTGTGAATGCAGTGAAGTGCACTACTAATGTTGTATCCAACAATGCTTCACACGTTCTAGTTTGTGGCTCATCTTAGTCATTACTGGAAGTGAACACATTTTAATGCAGCTTCGCAACAAATTCAACTTAATTTCAAAATCATTTTATATTCTGACTAATCAGCATGTGCTGTAATTAATAGGTATGTACATGAGTAATCGATTAATCGGGTACTCATTCAGCTTTAAATATTAATTTGAATATTAAATTTCCTTTGTGCCTTTGCCAGCCTTGGGCAAAAATGAAACTGCTTTTCTCACCTTAAGCTTGCCATTACAACACAATGTATTGATTGGCACTGGGGATGCATGACATTGTAAAAGAAATAACAGGAAAGAAAAACAGGTTCTAAGGTTGAAGGTTGGACATAAATTCTCAATTTCAAGTAATCGATTCCCATCCCTAGTAACTAACAGGTGTGTTTCTTTGGTAAATATGCTCCATTTAAAAAGCATTTTGCCATTTGAAAAGCAACAAGGAAGTGATAAGAAGAAGAGGGTATATGGGATAAGAAGAGACCCGAGCCATGCTCAAACTCAGGTGGTCCACCTATCCCTCCAGTCTTTTATGATAGACTACAAAGACTATAAATAAATTATGCTTAAAATTAAATCATAATCATTACAATATTTTAACAATTTATTCAATGAACACATGACTAGTATTACATACACTTCGTTTACATACAAGTCAATTTATTGTTAAGCCAGAAAATGACTGGCTCCCCCAGCGGAGTCTGGTTCCTCCCAAGGTTTTTCTCCCTCAACTACCTAAACATCTTATAGAGTGTTTTCTTTGGCACAGTCGCTTGCTCAGTGGGGGCAATAAGGCCCGATTTTATGTAAAGCTATTTTGAAACAATATGTATTACAACAACAAGAATTAATTTCAAAACATCTTATTAAATCTTTAGAGTTTTCATAGGCTACATCTTAATAAACCTTTAGGGAGTTTTCCTAGGCTTGTAATGCACTATTTTTATCTTTTTATCGCTTTGGAACAATATGTATTGTAAAATGTAATATACAAATAAAACTGAATTGAACTGAAGTTTGAACATGCCAACGTTAGTATAATACCTGCTGAACTTGGGCCCAGAACACATCTTCAAAATAAGTGGCAAAACCTTCACTGATCCATTCTTCGGTCCAATCCCGTGCCCCAATCGCCAGCCCAAACCAGGAGTGGGCGATCTCATGGCACAATCTCGCCCCGCAGAGGTTCTTCTCACCCCAAAGCACACTCTGAGACAGAAACACGATATGCGGACTGAAAAACAAGACGTGCAAAAAACAGAAATGCACATTAGTAGGCCATCACAGCAGGCTGACATATTTTAGCATTTAGACTGAAAAAAAAAGTTCACAAAGTCGAAAAACACACTTGATTGTACGTCATGACTTTATTTGGTCTGCTAACAAATCATTGGTTATAATATTACTGCGGGCGCAGAGAGCTTGGAGCTCTGATTTCAGCTCTGATCTAGTTATAACATGTTATAAAACTCAGCCACCCTGAAAGAACATCAAAGTGTGGGATTTTCTCTCCCGTAGCCAGACTGTCGTTAAAGAGGTGGAGCTCTCAGCCAAAATGATGCCTGTTCACTGCCAGTGAATTTCATAAAAGCCACCCGTGCCGCACCCTTCACCATACAATCCGGGTTTGTTTGCTAATAGCAGCAAAATTACAAGACGTACAGTTTAACATCCACATCTTTCCTTTACCGTGAAAATTTCCACTATGAAAATTGCTGAACGACAACAGTCTGTCGACAGTAAGATAAGGTTCTTTCTTCCAAATGTATCCAAGAAAAACATGACCTAAGGATTCAGATTGCACATAAAACCAGATGAAATATGGTATTGTTTGCCTCTTCACACAAAATTACCTCAAGTGACCTTTCCAACCAGATATCCTTGTGTGTGTTAAGTACAGCAAATAGGCTGTTATCAAGACCATGTTCCAAACAAAGTTCCGACAAGTCAGGAAAAACAAAGCCGTTTCGTTTGTGTCCTCAGGCTTCGGATAAGCCACATAATGGTTTTCAAATTTAACACGTATGGTTGTAGATAGCCAGGAGCATTTCTCCTGCACAAAATGAACCAATATGGGGCTGATAAAATAATCTGAGAGTTTTTTTGAATGTCTTTTTTACCTTTTATTACAACCCCCCACACCCCTTCTTTACACAATGACCACAGCAACCAGCAGGAAATCAATAAAAAATGTTGGCCTTGACTTTGAGTTGAAGGTGGCAGGCTTGCCTTTCATTCACACCATTATGGTTCCCTCCAGTCATCAATATGTTATTTTAGCACAAGTCTGTGTGCCCACAATGTTTGCTCATAAGTAGAGCTAAGAGACTTTGAAAAAGCACTGCCTCTGGATACAGATGAAAGAAAAATGCCCAGCAGTGTTAAGTGTAATAGAACAGAAGCTGCTCTTTAAGGTGGACACTGTCCAATTTCCAGAAAAAGAGATTTCTTTAGCAGCTACAGAAGCTCCTCTATATGTTCCACAGATGTGGAGCAGCAGTCCGTAGTCATGTTGATGTCGGTAACAGAAGCAGCAATCAGCGCTCCCACAGTTCCTGTCAACAGCATACCAAAAACAACAAATCTCTCCATGGCTTAGTACACTTCATCAAAACTAACATTTAAAAGCTAACCTTTGCAGATATTAAAATCTTTATTTTAACCATACAGTTGTATTTCATCAACATGGTCTTGACCTAATTAAAGGGATAGATCACCCAAAATTCTCTCATAATTTACTCACTCTCATGCCAACCCAGATGTTTATGACTTTCTGTCTTCTGGAGAACACAGGCAAATATTTTTTTGAAGAATATCTCAGCTCTGAAGTTTCATATAATCAAAGTGAATAGTGACCAAAACATCGAAGCTCCAAAAAACACATTAAGGCAGCATAAATGTAATCCATATGACTCCAATGGTTTAATACATGTTTTCTGAAGTGATCCAATTGATTTTGGGTGAGAACAGACCAAAATGTAACTCCTTTTCATCTTTCCATTGCAGTCTAGATGTACGATCATGATTTTAAGTTTGATTACACATCCTAGGGCTTGACACATGCACAGAGCGCTAGATGCGGCTGTAGTAAGTGTAATCAAGCTTAAACGCATGATCAACAAGGAGACTGCTGATGTCATGTTTATATTGAAAATTTAGTTACATTTTGGTTTGTTTTCACCAAAAAGTGATTGGATCACTTCAGAAGAAAACCACTGGAGTTTTATGGATTTCTTTTCTGCTGTCTGTATGCGATTTTTGGATCTTCTGAGTTCTGGCCACCATTCACTTGCATTGTGAGGACCTACAGAGCCGAGATATTCTTCCAAAATATTAATTTGTGTTCTGCAGAAGAAAGAAAGTCACACACATCTGGGGTGGCATGAGGGTGAGTAAATTTCTTTTCTCTTTAAGAAACATCATAAGTCCAATACAACATCTGATTGTCCAAGTTACTCAATAAGTTAGAAGTGGAATTAGTCTTTATGTCTTATGTACTTCATCCCAGTGATTTCTATAATTCTGCCTTCTTTTTTTTTTTATTTAAATGAATTGTAACACAGTTAAAGGATGGGCAAGGAGGAGGCGAGAACCCGCTTGTCAATATAAATAATATTTAATTAAACTCAAAACCAAAAGCACAAACATAAACACAAATGACGGACATGCCCGTAATTCTCTCTCTCTCGAACCATCGTCACCGGCCGCCTTTATCCCCCACGCGCCTCATCAGGCCGATTGGGGACCGGGCGCGCAATATTCCGACCCGGCCCCGCCCCCCTCTGCTCCACATGAATATTCAAGGTTAAACACAACTTTGCTATTAATTGTATGCTGTTGCCGAAACTCACTTTTAATTAAAGCTAATGTTGTTTGGAGGGTTTAACAGCAAAAATGCACAGCTCATAATTTTGTACAATTTGCATGAAACCGTCAGTAGAAACCTTTGACAATTTAGACAAATATACAGCTGAAATATCAGTTTAAATTTTGGTGGATGAACTTCATGAGTTCATGTTACTAACATAATTCCTGCTGGCATGTCTGCTACATTAAAAAGTGTTTCAGTTCACAGTTACATTATGTCGTCCCATTTTTTATCATTGCGTAGGTATCATGCAAAATGTACGTGTTTAACATGGACACGAAATGTATTAAAACATTTTAAATAACTTTAAACAGACAAGTTTGGTAAGCAATTCTATTCCATCAGTCTTGTGAATACATGAGAAATGATGGTAACAACAGTGAAACAGTTGCACATTTTAGAAGTTTGTTCAAGGTCCTGTTCAATTGCCCCATAATGTAGACTCCTATGGTAAGTGTAAATATGTTCCTTTGTTTTTACAAAATTATTTACGGTGGTAATCAAAATTATGCACAAATGCGGAGCTTAAATTGTATTAACCAAGAATATGTCTTCAATTCAAAATGTGCCACACAGCTTGATGCAAAACCATACCTGCACAGGCTGGCCACAGAGCATAGTTTTCACCTTCAGTCATAATGTAATTTTAGAGGGAGAGAAAGAGTAGACAAGAGAAGAATGTGATTAAACTAGGTATTAGTTCAAATAAAACATTTCTGTTATCCTGCTGCACTTTACAGATTAAACCATGTAAGTGAATCAAAGTCAAAAAATAAACTATACATGCTCTCTTTTACTGATGTAACAATTCTTGAAAGATATTTGAATTGAAAGACTGAGGAATCACATCCTTTCATCCAAGAACAGTATATCACCACCTGCCCTGTAATTACCAGAGGAAACACAGAAAGTGGAATGTAACAGTTCAGATTTCAAACATGACAAAATCACCATCATACTCCTCCCTGTGTGGAATGCCAGCTTCATGGAGGAGGGAAACTTGGCAGGAACGATACATTTCCGACTTCTATTTCCAACTTTCCGACATTGACTTCTATCCTAATTCTATTTATTGTCTCCTATCTAATTGCATTTTATTTGAAGCATCTTGTGTTGTTCAATTTGCCTTCGTACAGTGACTACCATTCTAATATCAATGGTATCCTAAGGAACTGAACATTGTTAAAGGGCTCATGACATGTCTTTTTAATTATTTTAATGTTTCTTGAGGTTAACATATACTAATTTATTAAATAAATAAATTTTAAAAAGTCCTTTTCTGAGAGTTAAGACCTTTTTAAGACCAACTAAAGTAAATTTAAGGGGGGGGGGGGGTTTGATCCCTCATCTTTTCTAAATGAGGGATCATAAAAATTGCATGCCCCGAAGAAGCATAACACATCCTCACATATATTCCACACGACAAAATAGTTACCGACACGGTTAAGAAGTTTACATTCCGTTGGTTTCTAATATGGTGTGTTGCTTTCTTGATGATCAATGACTGTTTGTGTAATAATTGTTCATGAATCCCTGCTTTGTACTGAGCAGTGAAAAGGTCCACTTTTCTTAAGAAAAAAAACCCCCCAACTACAGTAAAAATATTTGGTTTCTCAGCATCTTCTGCACATTTCAGGTCTTCCCAACAGCGGCTATATATGATGTCCAGATTATGACAATTAAGGGACTAATTCACAATTATTACAAAAGGTGTAAACAATTATTGATGCTCAAGAAGGCAACATAAGAAGAACCAAGGGGTGCAAACTTTTGAATAGTGTGAATTGTGTAAATAAGAGTACATTTTGTGTTATGTAGCTTTTGAAGGGCAGTACTACATAAAACATATATTCTCCTTTAGGCTATTTAAATACATTCTGAAGGGTTATTACAACTTTTGCACTTTTTGAAAAATTATATTTTATTTTAGATTTAGTTTTTTCACCACATTTTTAGCTGTTTTTTTTTTATGTACAATTTCCAGCTTATATTATCCATATGATGTCATATTGCACATGTAATTATGAAACATTGTAACCAAACATTCAAAATACAACCCCCACATCTGAACATATAATTGGTTGTACTACGTAAAAAGTGCAGTGTAGCTGTCTAAATGTGATATTGTCTGATTTACCTCTGTGCTAGTGGGAAACGAACATTACAGAAAAATACTCGCTTACATATTCATGTGCAGCATGAAGAAATGGATCGGCTTCTTTCAGCTCGTTGTTGAAAACACATTTTCAACAGGATGACAAAGAGAGCGTGCCAAGCGTATGACGTCATTGGCATGGTATCAGATACATTTCAGCAGATTTGCAGAAAGACTAGAATGAAAGTATCGTCAAATCAACGTGCAACGCTTCGAAATTGCTTCTCTTCTCTGCAAAAGATACCAAAGACAAGAGCGAGAAGGAAAATTAGTACATCAAATGAAAGTAGAAAAAAATCTGTGAGCCTACCAGCTGAAACCAGGACATAATTACAATGTTTAGAGAATTGTTGGGACACACCTCTTCAAAACGGGATGTCTGGTCACCCTACTTAAACGCAAGGAGAAAACAATCCCTTGTACAACATTTAATGCCATGACCTTATGAATAAAGACATGTTGCTCCGATTTAAGACATTAAGGCCTTATTTTGTGGAAGGGCGAATTAAGACTTTTTAAGACCTGCGGAAACCCTGAATATTTGTAAAACATTATCATTTTCACCCTAATTTTGACTCTTGTCAGAAACGCTTGGTTTTGGTGCTGCTGCTCCTTTAAAACTTGACAGAAGTTATGCAAATTTCAGATGCAAATTCCTACCACACTTATGACATCACAATGTGGAGGAGGTACAGAGTGAGTCATTTTGGAAGCTTGTTTTCAACAAATGCTCTTTTTGCAGTAAGGAGAAAGTTTTGAGTTTTTAATATTACAGTATGTTTTTATAGTACAAAGACCTCGTATATGTCAAAAGATCATGGAAAATTTGATTCCTCATGTCATAACCCCTTTAAGTCCAGATCCTAATCCACCTAGTCTCAGCCCTAGACAACACACCCAAGGGTCGTCCACAGTCCATTCACATACTAATAAACTGTCTGATGCATGTTGTGCACAAAACAGAAACACTGTCTTAAAAGCTACACTATGTAACTTTTGACCCTTTAGCGGTTAAAAAATAAAACTGCATGTGTCTTGTGGAAGAACATTGTTTTGGTTGTGGATCGGCTCTGCTCTTCTGCAGAATGTGGTTCGAGGCACTGGTGTGTGCACACGTGGAGATTTGAAGCTGGCTCCCCCAGAAGAGGTGCGCTCTGTGCTTTAAAGACCGCGGTGATGAAGCATTATTCACATCAGGTGTGCTACATCCACCACTGTCAGAATGAGGTTTATTAATTATGCACCTCTTCTCGCTCTCTTCCGTCGTGAGCCTGGCTGAAGGATGGCCTTAAGAGGCGGGGTGATGATGACGAGAGGGAGGGGTGGGTGGATCAGCCACAGCACTTATTTTCTGTACTGTATTTGAGAGTTTACACACATTTTCTGCTTTTTTCTTTGTGTTTTGTTTTTTGTATAGGCCTAATCGTTTGCCACATGAGACTAGAATCCACCTGGCCCAAGAAAAGTCTTTTCTTGGGCAAAGCATCTGATGCAGGTAAAAAAAGTGGTCATAGGTGCAAATAAGATGATGTAACCAATGACATGCACATGTACTGTTGTTTCCACAGCCATCCAGTCGTTTTGTCCACACTTGTTAAACTACTGTAATCTGTACTCTGGCTCGAGGAAGATATCAAAGTAGATGCTCTGTATCCATCCTGTTCTTGTGGACTGGAGGAAAACCAGCAAGAAATTTGAGGGGCGGATTTTGATAACAACACAAGATGCTTATTCAAATAAAATGCAATTAGATAGGATACAATAAATAGAATTAGGATAAAAGTCAATGTCGGAAAGTTTGAAATAGAAGTCGGAAATGTATCATTCCTGCCAAGTTTCCCTCCTCCATGAAGCTGGCATTCCACACAGGGAGGTGTATTTAACCTAATTTCAACTTTGATCCCTATGGTTTTTAACAACAAATACAGCACATCCATGCACCTAGTCATGTTACGGTATTACACATTTAGGCACATATTCAACATCTTCATTCACCTTCAGCACACATGAGGCCCTTATTAGGACAAAAATGATCTTCAAAGATTCATGAGCATTCCACATGATATGGTGTTGACACAATGGTTAGAAATGTATATAGAACACAAGAAAGTCACAAGGACAAAGACAAACATTAATACAACATCTTGTCTCTCATTGTCAGTCAAGTCCTGCCATTGGTAGCTCAGCGATCGCATCTTGTAAGGTCCAAACCTGCAAAATTTCGGTTATTAGGATAGGTCCAACAACCATCTAGTCAGTTAATGACGTTTACTAGTTTATCTACAGGTTTTATTTTGAATAGTTTTAGTTAAAATACTTAAATTAACATGTGCTTTAGCTGTTAGCCAGATTACAAGCTAAAACCTGCTCGGAAAGTCTTAAAGGGGTCATGTAAGGTTTTTTTGTTGTTGTTTTTAGGTTCACTTATTAAGTTATTCGTTTTTTGGACAAAAAACAATCATAATGTATTATTACATGACCTTTACCCACCCTGGCCCTCTGTCTGAAATGTTCAGTTTCTATACTACTTCCACTTTAAGACTTCAATATAAACACACCCATTGTTATGATTGGTTAACATCTTTGCAGAGCAAACACCCCCTGTCATTGCACGTGTGGAAATGTTTTTTTCATATAATAATAAAACCATGCAAGGATTTACAAATTCTCTTAAAAGTCCTCAATCCAGTCCATTCTCCCGATGGCCAGTATGCAGAGATGCAGTTTTTCCATATATATTTACCATATACACAATAACGTCTGGGGACCTGAATCTTGTAGTTGGTTAAAAGAAAACTACAGTAACAAGAGTATCACTTTCAGTACCTCAGTAACTCATCGCAATGATTACGTATGTTGTGGAGGTAGGGCTATTCAAATTATCACCACATACTGATGTCACAATGTGGCCGATTTCAAATTAAGTCGTTTTTGCAGTGAAAAACAAATGTTCTTTCTGGACTGTTTAGAGTACTGAAACTTAAAAGTATGTTTTTTATTTATTACAATGACTCATCAAAATATCAAGAGAAATGTTTATTCCTCATGCAATGATGTATTTCCTTTATCAAAATGTATCGCATTTAAAGTATAGCATACACATTTAAACAAACGTCTTTGGCCATTGCACTGTCTGCTTTTTTTTGAACGTCGTGCCACAAGATGTCTTTTTATGTTAAGAAGTCAAATTTTTAAAAACACGTCTTAATGCCTCTGTATTCTGTTCCATTTTGTTGCATTTAATCTTGCTATTTTAGAACACAAGAACAAGTCTTATGCAAACACCACCCTAACAAATGTAGGTATCTGGGGTTAGGTGACCATCAAAACTCATTGGCATCATTATGTCATGATATTTGCTTTCAAGACATGCAAGAACCAAAGAGGGTTGATGTTATTGATGTGTTTCTACATTTGATTTGGACTCAAGTTGATCAATGATTTGAGAGTGAATAAAAACATACATTTTGATCCGTTCATCATAAAACGTGATCGCATGGATAACTTTTATGATACTTTTGGGTGCTATTTTAAGTTTTAAACAAGTCACAATCAACTGGTATTTTACGGAAATCATGACATTCTTCTGCCAAATTCTACTTTGGAGTTCTGCAGAAGAGAGAAAGACTTACAGGGTTGGAACGACATAGGCATGAGTAAATAAGTCCACTAGATGTTCAGGCAACCAACTGACTTGTTAATTTTGAAAATATACTTTAAACATCCCTATCGTTTTCCAGCCCACATCTTTAACCACTAAGCAACATCAACCCCCAATGAGAAGTGTTTGCAACAGTGCTGTTTTAGACATTTGGGGCCATTTTATCTTCATTTTCGTTCTCATCAAAGTGGCTCTACTACACAGTGCTGGCTGTGCAGGCACAAAATGAAGAAACCCATTCATTCCTCCTTGTCTCCTATAGAGATTGCTAATGTGACGTCATCGTGACGTATTACCAGTGGTGAACGCAAAGCATTTTGGGAATCCGCGGCACAAACAGAAGGCGCCAGACTTGATTGCATGGAGGGAAGAACGCAGTGTTCAAGATGCCGTCTACCTGCTGTGTTATAAACTGCAATAGTCGTTCTCACGATAGAAGTGGCATAAAGCTTAAGAACGGAAAATCCTTTTATCGTTTTCCAGCGTGGAAAAATAATAGTACAACTACAATCCATGTTTCAGAGGTGACAAAAAGTGTGACGAATGGCATGGATAGCAGCAGTAAGGAGGCCCAAGATTACCTTCGATAACACTCCACCACACATGATGGTGTGTTCAAAGCATTTTCACAAAGTTAAATTACAGAGAGTAATTGTAAATGTTATGTTGTGGGCAAATAACCAGCGTGTTTGACGTTAGGCCAATGTTAACTGTTAACTAGCATGAAATGGCTAGAAAATGAGCTTAAGTTACCAATGTACTAAAGCGTAACATTAATCAGTTTTAAATGTTGTATATCTAGGCTACATAGCAATTTATTTGGTGACTGTGTTTGCAGACAAACCTGCCTATGAAATGTTGGAGTGTGATCCTGACTGGGCCTGGGATATGTGGTGCCTTGTGAGGGGGAGGATAAGACTTTGCTGGATAAAATTGTGGTTGTGTGCTGTGCTTTGACCAATATGTGTCCAAGTATTGTTGTGAAGCCGTCGTGTTAGAATTATACACCATGCTCACATCTAATATGTAAACATTTATTTTATTTTTTTCAAAAGATTTTGTAATGTCACTTCTCACATGTAATGATTTTTAGCCATCTCTGTAAATAAAATACACAAAGACTGAATGAAATTCTGCCTCCTTTATCTGTATTAAGGAAGAATTGTGCAAAATCAGTTTGGATTGCAATACACAATTACATAACTTAAATGGTAGTAACAACCAACTTAATTTCAGTTTCTTTACATATTTAACTTGTAAATACATTTAGATGAAGACATTTATAAAGAGTCCATAGAAAAGACAACTGGAAATGTATGAGGTAGGTTGTGGGTGATAAGTCACAGACATGTGCAAGCATCACATTGCCATATCTCTTCTCTGGCTGGAACCACTGTATAGGACAGTTCTGATTATCGCAAGCAACCATGTCTGCAAACATTCAGGCTGTCTGCAAAAGCACCACAACACAGCCTTTTCAGGTTAACCTCCCCTGACCAGTCACTATGCTCGTAAGAATCCAGTCCTTTGATTCCCTTTATTTTCTCGTCATATCTCGTCTTTGCATTAGGATGTAGTTTTAGGCGGTATGGTCCGACAATGTTTTCTTTAGCCCGCTGCATTTTGTAGGATTATATTCTGTTTTTCACGCTAATTTTTTTATTATTTTCATGCCACTAGCCTGCTATGCGATGCCAGCCCATGTAAACGGGCCAAACATACCCATAATTCTTTGCGTTCTGATGACGTTGCCGCCCAGTTGGTCACATTTCTTAGCAATCTCTATTCCAGTCTACTCAGTCTGATTGTATAAGCTTATTATATCCAGAGAAACCAGGAAGAATCTTGTAGAACAAAACTGATAAACCGCCATTCCTTCTCTTTCAGGCGTTAAGACTTTAAATGGGTGGTATTCCTGTCTAGACTACAGATTAGGTTGTGGGGCTACACAATTACATACCTACAGAGGTGTGATTTTCTCTGTAGGCCTATTTGAGCTCTTTGGGCATGCCTGTGCTTTTTAGGGCAGATCACATGTGTCAAACATGAAATTCTATGAATCACACACAGAGACTATTGCTGTGGCAAGACAATAAGGTTTTACAATCTTTAAGCTGGCTCTAACCACTGAGGCCTGCTACAGATCACCACAACAATGCAATACATATGTTAACTTATTACCAACCATACGAGTGAACAATTTGGAGAATAGGATCCCACGTGCATAGTTGGCAATGTTTATCTTATAGAGCCTCTTGGCACCATTTTAACTTGATTGCTCCAAATTATTGTTACAGACGCTTGCTGAAGAGTGTGCATAAACAGACCCGGAGGTGCTCATCAGCACCAGAAAAACCTTCCAGTCTGTGGAGCAACAACAGATGTTTATGTATTACAGTGTGTTTAAGGCCCCTTTAAGTGAGCTTCCTTGTATCTTGCAAAGCTATTCTCTGAGTGAGGCCATTAATCAGGGATGCAGATTTCTGGAATATGTGGAATGCTGGAGATTGTAAAAAAAAAAAATTAACCAGGAAAAGGCTCAAAAGAATAGTTCACCCAAAAATTATAATTCTCTCATCACTTACTCACCCTCAAGCCATCCCAGATGTGTATGATTTTCTTTCTTCAGCAAAACACAAACTAAGTTTTTAGAAGAATATCTCGGCTCTGTAGGTCCAGACAATGTACTGTACGTGAATGGTGACCGGATGGGAGTAGGTTTTTTTTATTTAAAACTCCAAAAGTGTTAACCTTCAAAACCGCATCTGTTTGGGAGAAAATTGAACTCTCTTTTAGCGCCACTTAATGGACATTTCACCTCAGAACTGCTGCAAAAACGAGCAATGTAATGGGTAGGGTTGCAGCAGTGTACCGGTTTCACGGTATGAAAATTGACAGTTATCATACCATGTACATTTGCTTATCTATGGTATTGAGAAAAAAATGCAACCGGACGGAGAATCTCACATGCGCGTGCACATCTCCTTTCCTCCTTGTTTGCCTGTCAGATTCGTCAACTTGTGCCACACACACACACACACACAAACAAAGACAAAGATCCCCCATTTAGCTTTAACAGACTGTAGGGGCAAGTGCTGTTAGCGAGCACCTATGAAGGCCGGAACGGTACACAAGGGGGTGGGTGACCAGCACCACACCCAACCGCCTTTGTCTCCCCAGTGGCGATGTTTACACACCAGGTACTCGTTTTAGGCTGAGTCGACCTAGGGGAGGCCCGGGACTGGCCATGAGCGGGAATCGAACTCAGGTCGCCAGGTTCGTAGTGCAGCGCGCTAACCGCTACACTACTGTTATATTTTGACAAAATACATATGAAATAATCTAAAGGTACAATCTACTGGCAGAATCTCCTCCTGTGTAATATGCGTGTTCTGTTTGAATGATGTTTGAAATTAGGAAACAAACGGGATAATAATGGGCTCATATAAGTAAATATGCTCTTTCATTTTTAAAAGGGGGAGAGAAAAATTCCTGTAGATTTTGTTGTTGACATCAACAACAAAAATAATGTCACATGATGCATCTCTTTTTACCTAAAGACCATGAACAAAACTATGCAACATAAAAGGAAATGCGTCCCAGGATACATTAAATACAGGTTACGTTTTTACTATGGTGGGTCGCCACTTGATTTCCAATGTAAAATCTGTCCTGAAGCAAAACCAGTTGAGAATCACCGAGTTAAAGGTACAGACAGGAGCAGTCTGGCCTCGCTGTCACACAATTAACAGTATATGTTAACTGTTAATAATCATAGGACATTACTTTAAAAGCTCAAACTACTGATGTTATTTTTCATTTAGTAGTAAATTTAACATGCTATGCTAATTATAATAATAAACCGAATTATAAACATGATAAAAAAATAGCATGTAAATATAACATGTTATATAATTAAAGGATGTTAGTTTACATGCTATTTTTTTATCATGTTTATAATTCGGTTTATTATTATAATTCTGTTAGTTCTTATTTTTTCTATTTTATTTTCAAAAGAGGGACTTTTATTTACACATACTTCAATAAAAAAATGGTTTCAATAAAGTGTTTGCTCCAAAAAAAAAAAAAATAACAAAAAAAATAAGGTGGCTAACCACGGTGTCAACCTCCTGTTTGAAAGCAATCTATTAACATTTCCTGCTTATGGACACCTTGTAAATCTCTCTCAGGATTGTATCCCGACTCCACAGGAAAGATGATTAGTTCACATCTAGCAATAAAACCCTCTCATGGTCTGCAGCACACTTCTAAAGCATCTTTGAGCTAAGATTTGTTATATTTGTGTCTGGTTGGAGGTCTGGGTAGGAAGGGCGGCTTCCTTGGCTCAGAGAATCAGATTAAATGCAATGGCAGCCGCTATTACAGTGTCATAGAATGATTCAGTATCCACATTGCAGGGACATCTGCCCAGTCTTTAAATGGGCTCATCCATTCTAGATTTTTGTGTGGTAGATTCTCCTTCAGGGATACATGGGTATTGGCTCCCTGCCTCAAGCTTTACTCAAGTTGACCAGTCTGTACTGGCACTCCTACTGCACAATACACATTTGATTCATTAAGACACAGGTTTTGTCCCACAAAGCAATATCCATTTGTTTTCAAATATGGCTCTCCATTTTCAGTAGAGAATCAGAGTCGGGTCTGAAACACAACGTCTGGCTCCATCTATATTATGTTTGAAATGGCAGACAGTCTTTTGGAATCCGCTGGAATTATCCCGTCAATGAAGTTTAGGTGGTTAAACAGGGAAATGACTCAGTCCTCCAGAAAGGGGCAAACTAAAAGACTGATAAACCAAGGAAGCAAGGTCCCCGATACCAAGGCAGGGATGCAGTGATAACAACTTGCTCTTTAAATCGGACACTGCTCTTTACATTTAAAGCAAGCTTTTGAAGAGAAGAAAGGTTTTCAAATCTAATCTTTAAAATGAACTATTCACACTGCCATTTAATGAAATATGATCTGTTTCTTCAGACATTGTAGTCAATAGTAATGATGTAAGCATCAGTATGAAGCCAAGACACTTTCTCATATAACAACTGTGAGCAACTTGACAGTGTGGAAAGATAGGATGAAAAACTGGAAATGTTGCCTCTGCTCAAGTCTATTATGACATTTGACCACAGTGCTGAATTCACAAGGAGCATGAGAAAAATACATGACAGAGGCATTAACAATTTCATGTCCAAAACCAACCTAGTCTCATAGAAACGCATTCATAAACCTACATTTTTGCAAAATTATTAGTATGTGCCTTGTGCTTATCATGGCACTCTCCATGTGAAATTAACAATGGTGACTTTTATTCAATTTCACACAAATCATGAGTAAAATGGAAGACTAAACACTTTCTTTTTACTCTGTTCCTAACACAATGCTTTCTTATGACATCTGAACACTTTTACTTGTGCAAGACTTGTAAGGCAATACATTTTAACTTTTGCATTCCATGTTTTGCAGAACTAAATGTACATTTACAAATGAAGTATGATAAAATAGTGCAGTAGCTAAACTTACAGAACTCATAATGCAAAGGAATGTGGTACGAGTCCTGAGGAACATGCAAGCTGACACAAGCTGAACCACGAAAATGACATGTTGCTTCAGCAATTGAGTTTTTCATCTCGCATCAGTAAGGTTTAAAGTTTAGGGTAGGGAGATTAGAGAGGTTTTGTTTATTTAAAACTCGATAAGAGCTTTAACTTTGTCTGTTTGGGAGAACATTTAATATGCTTTAAGGCAAAATGACCTTTTTACCTCTGAACCGATGCAATATGTGTAATGAAACTAAATAATTGTCACAGCTGAAAAACATCACCACAGTCATGTAATATTCGTCGCTCAATGGTTCACTAATTTTAGGGATGCACCGATCCGATACCTGGATCGGTATTGGCTACGATACTGAAGTTTTTATATGGATCGGGTATCGGTCCGACGAGCCCGATCCAAATCCGCTACTGTGTGTTAGTCATGTTCATTACTGTCAAGCTCCAAAAATAACATATAAGAAACATAAAAACACAAAGTAGTTCATATGACTCATATTCAAATCCACTTGAAGACGTGTGATAGCTTTGTGAATCACAAAAGGTTGTGTTTAATAAGTAAATATATAAAATGGATGTGCATCTCCAGCACGTTAGTGAATGGCGCTGCTCTGTTTACACACACACTCACGGCTATTTTTAGCCTTCACGCAATATTTGAGCGCTACTCACAAATAACATCTGATGTAGATGCTCAAAAGTTTGGTTCACTTATATGCATTTAGAACGGCACCGGAGGTGCTTTTTATTATTATGATAATACCCAACCCAATCACCCAAAATACAAAATCTGGGGCAAAATAAAATCTGTGTGCTCAGGACCTGACAGAACCCTCGACCAAAACTCTTGAATCTTAGTACAGAACCAAAAAACATGGGCTATGTCCCCATCCTCCAACTGGCATCGCCAGGTAGTAGGTGTGTCTTTAAGGCCAAGCCTATATAATCTAGAGGGAGTCCAATAAAAACGATGAAGAATCTTAAATTGAATGAGGTGCACCCTTGCAACCCTAAAAATAGACTTGACATTTTTTTAAATCCTACCCCATTCTCCATCTTCCAGTGCTACATTCAAGTCTCTCTCCCATAACTTCTTGAGATGTTAAAATCCCGTCCCCTTGACTCTGAATTAGCCAGGAATAGTACACTTAAGCTTCATTACCTTTTCTAAAAGCAGCAATTAAGCACCATCTCAAGGTGTTGCCACTATAGGGGGCTGCATAATACACCCAAAGGTGGTACAGATGGCACAGCTGTGTCCAGCAAAAAGGGGACTTGTTAATAAGGGAGGCTGAACAACTGGCTGTCTGGGGCAGTCAAAACAACCTGGAGCTGAACACGCTCAAAACAGTGGAGATGATTGTGGACTTATGGAGGAACACCCCAACACTGCTGCTGCTGCCCCCCCCCCATTCTAAACAGCACTGTGGCAGCAGTGGAATCATTCAGGTTCATGGCACTACCATCTCACAGGACCTGAAGTGGGAGACCCGCATTGACTCAATTGTGAAAAAGGCCCAGCAGAGGTTGTACCTCCTTCGCCAGTTGAGGAAGTTCAACCTGCCACAGTCGCTGCTGCTACAGTTCTACTTAGCAATCATTGAGTCTGTTCTCTGCACTTCAATAACTGTCTGGTTCACCTATGAAATCGGATTTCAGACTACAATGGACAGTTCAGAATGCTGAGAAGATTATTGGTTGCCCCCTGCCCTCCCTTCGAGGACTGTACACTTCCAGAATGAGGAAAAAGTGTACCCCACTCACCCAGCCCACTACCTTTCTGAACTGTTACCTTCTGGCCGATGCTTCCGAGCTTTGAGCACCAGAACCATCAGGCAAAGGAACAGTTTTTTTTCCTTCAGACTATCCATCTAATGAACAGTTAAAACAGCCCCATTGTGAAATAATTGTGCAATTCACAGTCTAGTCTTTTTATATTTATCCTACACCATCCAACTTCTTCTGCCATTACATTCCCTTCCACTCTATATAACATATTTGTAATTAGTTCTGCACCATGTATGTGTGAATGTATGTATGTGTATGTATATATATATATATTGTTTTATTGTGTATTCACTATATAATTTATTTTCTATAACATTTTTCTTTTCTTTTTTTATTAAATTTTTTGTATTGTTTGTGTTTCTGATTCTTCTGATTCCAATGCAAAATTTAGGGTTCGACCAAATACTTGCGGAAACCTTCAGGTAAATTTACGAACTGAACATGTGGGAAACTTTTGTCCACACTAAATGCATGTGCGAGATAACGGGATGAGTCTTTACTTCTCCGGGCAGCTTGTTAGAAAGACTTTGCAATGGCAAGATAGGGGCAAGGACCTCCTGTTCAATAAAGATCCAGGGAGGGGCTCTCTCTCAGGTGGTCTGAGACCAAAAGTATAATAGTAGAACAAAATCTTGGGGAGACCTAACCCACATTTGTCAATTGGCCTATTTAACTTACTGGAATGCAACCGAGGGCGTTTAACATTCCAAATAAAGGATTTAGCTATACTATAAAATTGTTTAAAGAGAGCGGAATTTCAATGGGGAGAGACTATAGTAGGTAGTTGAATTTTAGAATACAATTCATTTTTATAACATTAACCTTCCAGGTCATAGATAGTGAAGCCCACTTGTCCACATCACTCAAAAAACTTTTTATTAAAGGTTTAAAATGAACTAATTAAATCACTCAAATTTGCTGAAAATAAAATGTCTAAATATTTAATGCCCTGCTTGGGCCACTGCAAGGCGCACAGGCAATATGCTGTCAGAGCCAAAGCTTCAGATTTAAACCAATTGACTTGATCCTGAGAACTTAGAAAAGGAATTAATAATTCTGTGGAGGCAAGGCATAGATTTAGTAGGGTCGGAGAAGAATAATAAAATATCATCTGCATTAAGCAAAAGCTTATGCGCTACACCTCCCGCCACCACCCCTGGAAAATCACAGGGCAAGACAGAACAGTAAGGTGGAAAAAGAGGGCAACCCTGTCAGGTGCCCCTGTCCAGAATAAAATGAATGGATATGGATACTGGGGATCCATATAGACATTATTTCAGCCTTTAGCATTTGTTAGAATTCAGGATTTTGCAAAAGGGATACATTAAAGCACCATCTATATGATTTCCTTTTCTCCATATGTGGCAACACCCCTAAACACACCAGGGCGTGATCAGAGACTAAATTGAGCAATCAGCAACAGTTGAAATGTGAGATTTAGATTAAAAAAAAAATTCAAAATAAAAAAATCTATTCTACAATACATCTAATTGACTGATGAAAAAAAATTATAGTCCATCCCAGATAGATTCAATGTCTCCAAATATCTGTAAGACCAAGCTATTTACATATTCAGTGAAGAGGCAAATAGTATGGTAACATACGTGAAGAGCAGGACTAAATTTTAAATAATACCAAGCTATATAAAGTCAGATTTTTAAAAATCAAATTCTTTATTATGTTTCCAGGAGTGTTTGTTATTCGTGTTTTTGAGACATTGCAGACCTTATATCAGAAATTAGCATAATTATTTCTGATTCAAAGTAATGGCCAGCATCATCCAGTCACATCCATGTAAATTATACATTATCAATTCTGAATCTATTTACTGATTAACATTGTCCCATATCTGCCAAACATGTTGAGTGGTCAAAACATCATCTGCAGCCAGAAACTGAACTTTTGGTCTGATTTTAGGAGTGAATGCATAGAGTTATAGGATGCTCCCTAGTCCTGAATGACTTGACCTCTGGTGTGCTGTCTGTCTGCACTAGTCTCAGAACAGTTCGAAATGCACCTTATTTTAAACCTATCTCCATATAAAGCCACTTAAAGCAACATTTTTCAGCTTTTGCATGAACCCCTTGATTCTCTCAATGTGAAAATGCACAGTAAATATAGTATTTCTAAAGAAAAATAGCGCTGAAGTACACATTAGTGTACAGTGTGTGTAGCAGCGTGGCGTTCTGCGATAAATCTCTGAAATAAAAAAAATGGCATGTCGGAATTAGAGATGTGCACGAGTTGTCGAATATTTAAATATTCGTTCCGCAAATACTATTCGAATAGTAAAAATACTATTCGAATTTCATAAAGTTTTGCTTTGCTGGCCATATATACAGTGAGATGCATGTTAAATCCTGAACACACAAACTAAAACTGGCAGTTATAACAGAATGCACTGGGTAGTGCTGTTGAGTGTGGACAAGTTGATCACATTTGATGAGCAAACAGTTCTGTCAATACGTTTAGATGGACACCAAAAAAGCAGGTTATTATGAGAATGTGGCTTACTGTGAGAAAGCCTGGGTTCCTGTAATCTCCACAAAACTTCTCCCATGTTTCAACAAACATGGCATCAGTCAAAGACTTCGCTAGCTGAGGAAAGGGACATTCCATCATTTAAACCGGTGTGTATAAACAAGTATAGTTTACTGAGCTTGTTTTTCTCAACAAAAACATGATATGAGATACAATATAAACATGATAACTAGGCCTATTATATGGCAAGTGTTTATACTCATCCTGTACGTTAACTGCATCAGTCTACTTCATTAGCGGTTACTTTTTCTTCGCTTTGAGTGAACCTATTTGCTTTCATTCTATTCTTTTTTCTTTTCACGCATTGCTTGTTTAAATATGTTTTTAAAAAAAAACAAAGGACATAATAGTAGCTTGTTTTGATTAGAATTAGAAGCTTGTATTTTCTAATGAAGATGCAACCTTTATGACTTCGAATACCAAATTATTGATGAATGCCCATCCCTAATGAAAATAGATCCTCAAATATTTTTTGTTAAATGTTAAATCACAAATGACAATTTTCTTTAAAAATACAGGTTTCAGGAATACTTCCCGGATCAGGTTTGAAATCATTCGAATTCATGTGGTTTTTTGCTTTTCAGACAACAAACCACTAAACAGATTTGAGTCAGATATGACAAAAAATCTTGTTTTTGCTGCCTTTCAAAACAAATCTTAAATGCACAGACTCTGCACACAGAGTCATAAATCTGGTCTTTGCGATGACTGAACTGCCTTCTAAACATGCTTCCCGGTTCTCCAGGTGCAGGCATGCTCTGAATTCTTTCATTCGCTAGAGCTTTTGTGTGCACACAGCAAGAGGAGGGACAGAAAACCCTCTCTGTGGAGAAAAACATCTCATCCTTGACAATTTGATTAACAGCTGTCTTTCGTGCCAAAGTCCCCTTAGTCTAAAAGACGGTCTCTGTCACACACTTCTTAGGTTACTCAGCAATCAGAGTGGATTGAAAAAAGAAAGTAAAGAGAGTGAGCGAGATAGAGAGAGAGAGAGAGAGAGAGAGAGAGAGAGAGAGAGAGAGAGAGCAAGAGAAAGGGCTATTTAAATGGTGTTATCGCAATCTCCCTCCCTGGCTAGGGCAGCACATTCCAAAAGCTTCATATCCGTCACCCACGTTACACCCTGTACCCATGGGACTCCACTTTCCTTTCCCCATATGGGCATTTTAATACTGCAGGAAAAGCACGTAAGCAAACAAATAGGCTCCAAGCCTGATATAACCCAGATATTATGAATCACCCAACAGACAACTGAGTCGAGGTATTACTGTAACCAACAAACCCACCCAAAACACCACAGCAATACCTTACGAACTTGCGCCAAAGCATCAATTTACAAGCCTAAAATCAGACAGAAGTGATGGTGCTAATTCACTGTTTAGGACATTAATGTGTGGTCCAATCAAAATATCCAATCACACCTTCCCTCTTGGTATGAAAAACCATATAAAATTTTAATAGGCCCAAACCAATTTCAACAATCAAAAGGCAGCCTGATTATAATAAGGGCATTTCATGTGGCTTCAAAATCTTATGAAAAGCAGATTATTAAAATGCAAGGCTATAATTTAAATAATGTTTTTGTATTTTCATCAAGCTTGGTCCAATGCTTGTGTTATTCAGAACTCTAAAATCCAATAAATTTCATGGTGCTGCACTTTAGCATACTCTTGTGAGTCAGAATATATGCAGAATGATTCATTCGCCCTTAAATATTTAGAATCCCAAATCTGCTGAATGTGGGTGGTGCGTATTTTGAGGGGGAAAAAATTATATTGTGAATCTTTAAAGAGTTTACGTAATCATTGCTGCTATGAATGCCAAAGACATATTGCCATACTCTGCTTAAAGTGTGTAATTTCTGCTGTTGGGATGCTCAAACAATGCAATGCTTTAATAGTGCCATAGAGCCAGTGTTTAACCTTTTAGAGGGAATCAACCTGTGAATGGCTTAAATAAGGCCACAGTATACTTTCTTTGTCCACATTGCTGATCGAAACCCACACAAGATGCTTGATGCAAATTTTTTCATCAGCACAGTTTGTGTGGACTGTCCACGTGTGGCCCAGATTTTCTAGACACGTGGACATGTGCCTGCCATTGACTGTACTGTAAGAGTATCACAAACCAGTTGTAGTGTGTTTGTAATAACTCGCGTCAAAACAGTATACTTTGGGAGGCTGAGTGCTCGACCGAGCGCTCGACCGAGTGCATGATGATCCAGAATGTGGAAAAAACAGAGTATGCCGGAGCCTTTAGCGACCATTCGGACTGAAAAAAATCTGGAATGCACGTGTCTCAAGAAGCGCTTTTAAAGTTGACATTCTTTTTTTACCTGACATGCTATCTTCACATTCAGCACCAAAAAAAACAGTGAGATGCAGCACAATGGTCAAAGACATCTGTCTAGCATGAAAAGCAACGGAGAAACAGCGCAGACGCAATGGACGCAAAATGCCCTTAAAGTTGCCTCGGCATAAGTAATTATTCTTCCTTAGAAAAACGTACACGTCACCTATAAAAATAAATATGCTTAAGCCTTATGAATATATGTAAAATAACTTAACAATAACCTCTTGTAAACCTTACCAGAGCATGCTTCATTTAGGGGTGAATATCCCCCATCAGCATCTCCTGAATAGCTAACGCTAGCACCTTAGGGAAATCAGCGGCAATGTCTCTTTTATTCATTTTGTGCATTTGCTGACTACCATTTCAGGTAGTGAAATATGAACAGTAGCTGGCCCCCAGGCTGAAGGTCTCAAACTCTCCGGGCTGAATTTAACCACCTGCTCTCTTCAGCGCCAACAAATAAAGTCAATCTGTAAAGCATTTTTTCCCTCTCAAAATCACTTTAAAGGCTATTATCCAGATGGAGCACATAATTCATTCATATTGTGTGACAGTTCTGTGACAGCTCATTTTGACCCAAACTTTGAAAAGGCAAGTTGGATTTTTTACAGCATGCAATTTTTTTGGCATATTTTTTCAACACACTGGCTCCTCTGGTACCGGTTCAGTCTGCTTTAGAGTTCAGACGAAACTAAAAGGCTACATAAGGTCAACTACCAGTCTCAGCAGAGCAACTGCCAAGTAATAGGCAGTGATGAGCTATTTATATATGCAATGTTAGAAACACTAGAAATGCACTTCGAGGGGGTTGGCAATTGCTCAAGAGTTAGAACGAATGCAATAAAATCACTGTAAAAAAACAGATATTTTATCCTAGTATTTTACTTTTTGCTTTTCAAGTAAATGTCTGATGTTTTAAGGATGCATAGATATTTTTACTGGAAAACAAAATCATTTTTGTGCAGAAATGAGTAAAATAGAGTGAATTGCATGTATAAAGTTGAGCAAGATAAATCTGAACCATCAGAGATTCCCTCTCCACATTTTATTTTACATGCAAATATTTAAATCAATCCAAATAAGTAGTGGTATGCTTTTTGTTCCATGTATCAACAAGCAAGTGATGACTTTATACATTCTTTGGCAGCTGTAACAATGCAGCTTTGCTTTCTACATAAAAGACATCAGAGTAGATAAAGTAATTACCCACCTACTGTCACTTAACACTTTACATCACCGACATAGCGTGGGAAAACACAAAAAGCAAAACACAAAAAGCCCCTATTGGTTTTCTCAGTTGCAGAAGTTTTCAGTCTCTCCGAAAAGCAGGCAATGCCCATATTTGCACATCTGGCACAAGAAGTATTCCAACTATGTCCTGCTGTGGCGTAAAAGAGGTGTTAAGAGAAAGAAATTGAAGGCCTTCAAAGTTGAGGAAAGAGCTTTGCCCTTCCTGTGCAAATCCAGCAAATACTAGTGCATGACGTGCTGAAGATCTGAAGATATGAGCATCCCTGTTTTTCGTCATTATTTCATCACTGCCACGGTCTAGACTCCCTATGTGATCAGTCAGCAATACACAGGATGGAACGATGATGACATTACACACAGAAACATTTCCTCAAGCTTCCTGCAGCCTGTCATTGGATTCCAGGATTTCACTAATCAGATTCAGTTCAACTGGAAACAAGCCAAGAATACACACATGTCCCTGTGGAATTGCTTTTTTGTGCACTGGGACACCAGTCATGTGGGTATTTGGAAGGAAAGCAAAGCACTCAGGCCTGCACTTTCTCGACTTCATAATCTGTACTTCCTGTCCTACCTCACTCCCTCCAGAGAACAACAACCCCCACCAGCCCCAGCTGCAAATGAACAAGAGTGATATAAAAAGCAGATATTGGCCCAATCCCAAGGATTTAGGCCCACATACTTCCCAAATTTCAGATTAAACAGCTTTTGTGTCTTAAGTGGTTCCAGGAGTGAATGGCTTTTGTTGCTGGGAATAATCCACATCCTCTCCCACATCCTGGGGGATCGGCAACTCAAAGTGCCCCTCTCTCGGCCCCAAACCTACTTTGTTGATCACTCTTCTTGGTCTGATTTGGCTCAAATGAGCTTGGGGCCTAGAGGATAATATTCCCTAGAAAAGGGGTGGCTGGCTGTCTACTGCTGTGACCCACACAGGGCAAAGGAGAGGTAATACAAGTATCTGTTTCTCCCGCACACAGACAAATTTCTGTCATCCACTGGCATTTTTTGTAGGGAGGCTAATAAAAACAAGCTGTTATAAACGTTGAGGATGCCAATATCAGTGAATACTCTCCAGGCATCCAACAAATAAAAAGAAAAATGGTAGGGCACTGAGCATCACATTAGCTCAAGCAGAAAAGGAGTACCTAATTCAGGAGAAGAAAAACAAGAGGAGTCATCGCTGTTACGATGCATGCCCAGTCCTAATTAGAATGTGACATTTTCACAGTGAATGGCTGGAGCCTGCCTGGGGCACCTTGTAATGACCTCAAATCCTGTAAAATAATTATTCTTGGGTAGGGAGATGGTGGGAAATACGGGAAAACATACGAAGGAGCGAGTTTACTTAATCGGTAGCAAACTTACTTTTGTTACGGTTGTTTGTATAAATCTAAAGGGGTTGCTTCACTGTAAATCACAAAATACTTGATATTTCATAGAAATCATAACAATTACTGAGATTTCAAATATCATAATAGTCTATTATTTCTCTTAATATTTTAATTTAAATACTTTTTCATTCAATTAAATTTAAAATACTTATTCTGTGTGGATCAGCTGAATCCCATATTTTTAAGTAGGCCACACACATCCAAAACAAGAAGATAACTGTTTCTAAATTACTTTATAGATGTTTTATCAGTAAATGAAGACAGTGCCTAAACTTCACATTGGCCTTCTTAGAAGCATAAAAACAAAACTGTAATTAAAATTTTGAATAAATTATACACAGAAAAATCAGAAAATTTTAACTTTGACACAACATAAGTAGACCTACATGGAGAGTTATAATTGACACTTTTCACAATTATTTAATTGTGCTAGCTGTAAATGTAATCTTGATTATTTATTTATATTACCGGTAATTGTGCAGCCCTAGATGGGCGATATAGCTACAAAAAAAGTTTTGTAAGGAAAAATGATCCAGTATTCCTTCTGAATGTTGTGCAAGTCTAATCCGCAGCTACCAGAAACGCTTGGTTGATGTTATTGCTGCCAAAAAACGATTGACCAGCAATTAAATCAAAGGGTTCACTTACTTTTTCCACAGAACTGTGAATGTTTAACGGGATGTGTTCAATAAAGACATGAAAGATTATAACTGTTTGTGTGTTGTTAGCTAAAGCACATTGTGTTTGTCTATAACAGTGACATTGCTGAAGTTAAGATTACGTTTTATGCCCAAATAATGCAGAAAACCAGCAAATTCAAAAGTGTTCACATACTTTCTCTTGCCCCTGTATGTTTGACATTTTTCTCAATAATAATATGTTGTTCACAAATTGATTGTGTTTTACATAAAACAAAATAATCATTGAGCCTCATTAAGTAGAATGAGCATGATTAGATCTGGTTGAATTAACTCACATTACTTATTATCATACTCTTTAAAACAGTTGAATTAAATTTGAGTATTGAACTCATAATATACTGTACAATATCTCAAATGCAAGTAATCAATTATGTGCACTTAATTAAAACAATTTGTAAAATCAAAAGTAATTTCTTTTTTATTGCATCTGTCTTAACACTCTCGTACTCGCAAAACTACCCTTGAGGAAAGTTAACGTCCAAATAAAAAGAGCATTAAAATAACCACAATATTTACAAATCTGGCGAAGTTGTTAAATTTGATATCGCCAGTAAAATCATCACAAGTATATAGTAAATATATCACCTGATATAAATCCTTACCCTACTGTATATATATATAAACAAAACATGTCACCTGGCATCAAGTTGCTGGACAAAATGTTCATTCAAAAGTTTCCAAAGCATTGACCTTCCAAAAATGAAAAGGAAAATGAGTTTCACTGTACTCATCAAGCTGCCATTTAAACAGATCCAACAAGGTCTCACAATTTCAAGCCACACAGACTAAAGCAAACAATGTGGTTGGCCAGAAAAAGCATTAAAATCAGCCACTTGCTAAATACTGTGGCATCTTCAAGGGTAATGCCCACAGGCCAAAGGGAATCAATGGGAAAAGCTGCCAAGCAGAAGCTTGATATCCAAAGAGTACTTCTCTGAAACCTCTGCTATGCAGAATAAACAGGTTTGTGTTGAAGTTTATCGTTGATGATCAAATCCTGATGAACAGTATATTCATATGCAGCTTTAGCTGACATGATGCTGAAAATTTAAACTTTTCCTTAAGATTGCAGAGACAAGTAGCGAACATGTGCTTTACTGTTAAAAGCCTATATGGATCCATTTTTCAATGGCAAAAAAGGAGAGAGATGTATTGGAAAAAATATGCAGAAAACATTCTTTAAAAAAATAGCTCACCATAATTTTTTTTATGATTCCATAATTTTTTCACCCTCATGTCATTGCAAACCTGTATGACTTTTTATGCATAACACAAGACTAGATGATTTAATGGATATCTTTCACAGCAGTGGATAGTGCCTCAATTTAAAGCTTCAAAAAAAAAATGTAAAAGTATGATAAAATAGTCCATGTGACTCCTGCATCATATCAAAGTCTTCTGAAAGCACATGATTTTGTCATTTTTTCAGTGAAAATGATGACGTCCATTGCACTTTCATTAATGAATGAAAGAATCTTGTTCACACACACGCGTGTGCGATGTTCTTTTCCATAAACAAAGCTATAACGTGGCTTCAAAAACGTATAAAAAAAATTATAATATAGCGTACAAGTGGTGTGGGCTACTTTTATGGTGCTTTTTTGTCCTTTGTAGAGTTTGACAGTCCCTATGGAGAAGACCTGCATGATAATTCTTTAAAATTCTCTATCGAAGAAATAACAGCATACAGGGTTGGAACAGCATGAGAATGAGTAACTAATTAAAGAATTTTCATTGTTTGGTGAATTATTCCTTTAAGCAGCCAACAAAGGAAAGTGGATCGGTTCCTATTTGTACAGTATGCATGATCTATGATTGTTACATCTTGCAAATAAAAACAAATTATTATAAATTCCAATTATAGGACTAATGAGCATACTTTTCCAGATTCTGTATTTCAGAGAAGTGTAGCATCTTTACCTGGCCATGCCCAGACTAGAGAACCCTGGCGGTACAATGAGCACATCAAGGCGTGAGAAAGGATGGACGCCAAGAACAGAGTGGGCAGCAGTCAGACAGAGGGGCAGCAGAGGAAGAATCATGTCTTCTGCTTTCTTCAGGTGACAGGGTGGGGCAAATACCCGGTGAGGAATAACAGTCTGTGCACTTGCATCACTGACCATGAAGCGACAAGGATAATCAATGTGGGCGCAAACATATTGCTGATCATCTCCTTGCTCTGATAAATGGCATGCAATTAGATTCTCTTGCCGTTGATCTGTAGGCCTGGACCGTATGTTGTCCAAAGAAGCACTGTAATACAAAGAAATATTAAGGGGAACACAACATAAATTATTACACAGACAGAACACATTGACCTTTTCAACTTTTCTCTAAAAAGTTCACTGAAAAATATCATTAATTGCTCACCCTGGTGTCGTTCTAAACATGCACGATTTTCTTTCCTCTGTGAAACAAGTTATTTAAAGCTGCAGAATGTTCAAGCTGCTCTTTTCCTTACAATAAAAGTAAATGGTGACCACGGTTTTAAAGCAAGATTTTCAACGAATAACATATTAAAGAGATCACTGCACAATTATCAGTTTCTCTGGATTTACTATTTATAGGGATGTGTTTGAGTAAAATGAACATTTTTGTTTTATTCTATAAAGTACTGACAACATTTCTCTGTTTTGGCAGCACGAAGTGGAACTACACAATATTAGGCAGGTGGTTTTAATGTTGTGGCTGATCGGTGAATATCTTGATTAATTATGGATTTTCTCTGAAATAGCTTAAAATAATGAAGAAATATTTTCTAAATAAATAAACACAACATTGAAATTTGTTCTCTTATATATGCACACATATGCGATAATGCATAGCAGCCTAATACAATTATTTACCTAAATATATTTTTACTAGAACACTTTTTGTGAATTAACTTATTTTTTGGAACCCAGTTGAATATTATACAGTATAATACTAAACTATTTTGGTGAGACCCAGTAAAGTTCATTATTATAATATAATAATAAATAAT
The DNA here is from genome assembly GCF_025860055.1 of Xyrauchen texanus. Taxonomy (NCBI): domain Eukaryota; kingdom Metazoa; phylum Chordata; class Actinopteri; order Cypriniformes; family Catostomidae; genus Xyrauchen; species Xyrauchen texanus. The sequence goes on along the minus strand of NC_068302.1, from coordinate 20,353,724 downwards.
GATTACTATTATTTTGAAGATTAGATTGGATTTATACAACAGTAACATGTTCAGGGTTCCAACTCTTTTCAAGGCACTATTTTATTTCATATTTATTTTGGCGGAAAGTGCACAGTTTACAGTGTTCCTCATAACAAATCTGGTGAGATGCTGTGATTTTCTTATTTTCTGTGATCCTGTGTTGTGTTTTTACATTTTTATAACTTGTTGTGGTTTCAAATGTTTGGAATTGCGTGATTGTGTGAACCTGCAGCACTTTGTTTTCACAATGCACATGTACCGCTCTGAGATCTCTGAAAACAGCATATCATGCGAGCTCCTTAGTAGCCTCCCGGGTGCACACAGATCAATGCATCACTTATTCACTCTGAAGTGTGCACAGACCTTGTATTCATGCCATGTACTTTTGCCATAGTCACAGCAATTTACCATTTAATACTGACATTTGACAACATCAGGATTTTGATGTTATTTTGATTAATTGTACAGCCCTAAAGGATTGTGACGCGCTCTTTAGGGAATGCAGTGGTTAGGGCTGGGCGATAAAACAATATCAATACTTATCGCAATAAAAAAAAAACACGATATCGACGATAAGCTTTTGAGTAATTTTCATATTTAGCCCATGTTCTACATCTAGACATGCGTGTTGCTAAAAATACTAGCAGTTTGGCTTTCTTATTGTACGTTTCCACTTGCGTGTGGTGAGCGAGCGCTTTCAACTCTTTCCTATGGAAGCCGAGTGTCAAGCTCGCGAGGTGGATTGTTGACAGCAGCGCGGGGCAAGCGGTTCTCTAGCATTGGGGGTGGCTTTGTGCGGATTTTTCCGCTTCAGTTGAAATGCAGCCTCAGACTGTATGAAGTTGCTATAGCCCCCGCTACGCAGGTCACCGCGTTCCGGATCTGGACCGCAGATTGATTCCATCTTGACTGCAAGATATCATGACGATGGTTACACCCTCTCATCGTCTCTAGTGACCAGCGCGACAAAACAAAAGTGTCGGTTACATCATATCTGATCTTTCTGTGCTGTATTCTTGAATATTTTTCTCTAGCACTGAAACACGCTACACTGATGCCCTGTCCCGGTCCGCACCCGCTTCCTCTTTTCCCCACATGTGCGTAAACATGAGGTGCGTGTTTCCAGAGCGCCTTTAGACCATAACGTTTTTCTTTCTTGTAGTTTTATTAATCAGCATGTTCCAAGCCTTTAATAATAAACAAATAGATTTCAGATCTAATTTTGTGAAATTATTCAGATTTCATCATCTCTGACAAGGATGAAAAACAAAACAATTACTAGTTTGTAGCCTAGTCTTTCTCACTTTAATGAAAATAGAAAAATGTCCATTCAGACTTTTACATTTTCAAAAGTTTCTCTCTGGAGATACCCCTGAACCCCCATACAGTATCATTCCTCAGTAACAAGGGCTTCTATGCCCCCATACTTGGATATCTGTATGTAAATAAATATGAAAATAATTTTAATAATTTTGTAAAAACTAATTAGAATTTTTAGGATTTTGTTTTCTCTTCTTTTTTTTTGTAAATTCAAAAAAAGTTTGCAAATGTGATTCAATATCGTGATAAATATCGATATCAAAAAGAATATTGTGATAATATTTTTTGCCATATCGCCCAGCCCTAGCAGCGGTGCATTATAATGATTGCAATATTGCTTAATTTTATATTGTCAGTAAAATCACAACAATTGTAGAGTGAAAATAGAGTGAATATTTGATATATCACACAGCCCAAGAAGAGAGCAGCTCACACATTCAGCAAAACTTCTCCTTAGGTATTCCATGAAAGAAAGATAGTCATAAGAGTTCAGAAAGACATGAGGGTGAGTTAAAGATGACAGAATATTTTGGGCAAACTATCCACTTAAGTAAGTGGAAAAACATACAAGGGTGTTTCAACATAGGCTTCTTTAGTTTTTTCCACCTCAGCGTTGGGAACTCCAGCCTTTAGCCATTGTCCTACTGCTATGGTAAAGGTAGAGGCTGGCATTGGCATTGTAACATGATAATCCCACTTTAGAAATCCTGCAAGCACAGTAAAGAAAAAGACATCAGCATTTTCCTTAGTAAGAAAAGTGGATTGAGTTACTGTTATGAGATTATGAACAACAACTGCTGAGTGAGGGTTTTAACTGTACCTGTCTCCACAGGCTTAGGAGAGGCTTGATTTTCACCACTCATTAGAACAGTGTAATCACATGGAGCTCTCACATGAGTCTGCCATGTTGACATGGCAACAGGGGGCTCTTGGCATGGGAAGAGGGCTCTGTTGTTGATGGGTGAGCCCATGGTATATACACAGCATCTTAAGGTTAAAGATCAAATGTTACATCAATAACATACCCTGGACAAGCTTATGGATTCAATTACACGTCTATAAAAGATTAGTACCTGCCATCTTGGTCCTTTGTCCATCTAACAGAACCACCTGTGGGCTTAGTTTCATACCAGATTCTGAGAGCACATGGGAAAGCATGGGGGGAGCAAACTCCCTCTTTTTTTATCTGCAGACTCCACTGGTCCATGTGGAACTGTAGAGGACGTGCATTTAGGACAGTAGGGGAACGGCTGCACTGGAGATACAGATCTTGCTGCTGTCTCCAGCAGGCTGAGGGAAAAGAGATCAGCCTCTGTACCAGACCAGACGTTGTATGATCAGCATTTGCATACAACTGGTCTACATCGAGCCTCTTTGAATCAAGTACAGTGGTTACATCAACCTCTTCCACTATTGACACATGCAAATCACAACAATCCAGCACCAAGGTGAATTCTTCACTCTCATCATTTCCTTCACTCAAATGTAATGGTCCTGATATCTTCTGAGATATCACCTGTTTTGGCATAATGTGAGAACTTCCACCATGTTTAGATGGTGACATCCAACAGTCTTGTACTGGTGTGTTTGATACAGATCCCTGTTCACCTTGTTTGTAAGAACCCCTTCCAGGCTCCAGAAACAGAACAATACTGCCACCAATGACCTGTCTTTGGAAGTGAACAGTCAGGTCAAGCACATAGTGCCTGACAAGCATATGGTTGGTGTTAGCCCGCAGGGGCAGGTCATCTTTATTAGGGTCCAGCTCAGGTTGAAGGTTACTTTCCATATCTAATTGTATTCTATAGGCAGAAACTTGTTTTGAAACCACACTGAAATATCATTAAGAGTGCCATTCACATGATAATCCTTTCACAAAACTCCACTTATTATTCAGTCAGCTTCTTGTCCTGAGGTATTTAATACCCTGTAATTACAAGTGTAAAAATAACATCACATAAATGTATCCATGCATGTACAAAATACAATTTCAGAATTAAACTGCAAAAAGATTATTTATAGGTGAAGTGTGCAATTTCTGCACCATAAAGGCCACCAGATGAAACTGCAACAATGTTTTCAATCAGCTTTCACAAACACTCCCCCCATCTTCCATTGGTCTGACAGACAGACAGATAGCCCCGCCCCAAATGCACAACAATCTCTGGAGTTTTTAGAACAGCATTCTTCCACCTAATAAATATTGCTAAATTAAGGCGCATGCTCTCTGTTGCTGATGCCGAAAAACTAATTCATGCATTCATGACCTCAAGACTAGATTATTGTAATGCATTACTGGGAGGATGTCCAGCAAGATCAATAAATAAACTTCAATTGGTTCAAAATGCAGCATCCAGAGTGCTGATGAGAACCATGATCATATTAGCCCCATTTTATCATCGTTACATTGGCTACCTGTTAAATTCCGTATTAATTTTAAAATTCTGTTAACTACGTACAAAGCTTTGAATGGTCTAGCTCCGCAGTCCTTAAGTGACCTTCTACCACGCTATAATCCAACACGTTCATTAAGATCGCAAAATTCTTGCCTATTAATAGTTCCCAGAATATCAAAATCCACAAAAGGAGGACGTTTTCATATTTGGCACCTAATATATGGAATAGTCTCCCTAACAATGTTCAAGATGCAGACACACTCCCTCAGTTTAAGTCTAGACTAAAGACTCATCTATTTAGCCAGGCATACACACAATTAGGCTGCTTTAGTTTAGTCTGCCGGAACCAGAAACCAGAAACATTGATCATGATTTATAACTCTGTAATAAATTGAATGGCATCTATGCTTAGATTATTTTATTTGTTTCCCTGTCTCAACCTCGGGACTTCTATACTGAGGTCACCAGAACTGGCTGGATCCAGCTCTCTTCCTGCTTAGTGTTGGACTCCACTGCTACGTGTCGCTGAATGTTGATGACTAAATGCAGCAGGTGCCAGCCAAACATCACTTCAGTCTATTACGATGGACTTCAGAGGATGAACTGATGCCAACACCAACCATAAGACATGGGATACTTCATATGCCATTGCCTGTACCTTGGATTTAGGATAGACCTCACCGAAATTATTGGCCAGGTTGAACTGCGATGCACCTAACTGATCTCTGCCTGCATGACCTCGTCTATTGATGGACTACACTCTTATAATGGAATACATAAGACTATCAATAAATTGATGAACTGAATTCATCAGTCAACTAACAAAGGACAATTACATCTATGTGAACTTCTGTAGTTAATCCAGGATGGACTTCAAAGACATTAGTCATTAATCTTACAGTTCATACAAAATCTTTGTTTAAACACTGACCCTTAACACTTAGTTTAATAATTTTAAACCATGACTTGAACTATACATAAGTAATATTTAAATTATATTCATGATGTTAGCCAGAGGGGAACTGGACCCCACAGTGAGTCTGGTTTTTCCCAAGCCATTAATCAACATCTTATGGAGTTTTGTGTTCCTTGCCACATTCACCTTCGGCTTGCTTTCTAAATACAATTATTTAATTGCTTGTTTTTAAACACAATTCACAATCATATTTTATCAAACGTGACAAGACATTATAAATATTACAGTTTTATCTTCTGTTAATGCCTGATCTTCTGTAAAGCTGCTTTGAAACTATGTGTTTTGTGAAAGGCACTATACAAATAAAAATGCATTGACCACAAAGGAAAACAATTAACAGCTTATTTTTGCTTATTTTGCTGAGGCAAGTGGCTTATTTTGGGCTTGTTTTTCCAGACCAGGTTGCTTGTTTCTCTTGTGAGATCTGGCAACACTGCAATTTGTATTTCACCCACCCATTAGCGCAGAGTATTGTCACTTTAAAACGAACATTAATAACCATTCTTTTGTTTTGTTCTAACCGGTAACCATTTGGAAAGGAGGTTGCGGAAAATGGTTTTGCTCAAAATGAAGCGAAATGAATAACATTTTGTTTTTGGTCCCTGCTGCAGTTTGCTTAAGTCCCATGCAAATTGATGGTAAACTTAAAAACATATGCAGTAATAGGCCAAACATACAGGCATATGTCCAGTAAACTAATCCCATATGAATAAGGCTTTCCTTCCCCCTTAAGAGTCCCTTTACTGTATATCCCTTAAAATAACCATGATAACAATAGTTTTTCTACAAAATGCCATATTTACTATACAATTATTTATCATCTGAATAGTCACATCCTCTTATCCCATGTAAAATATGTTATGTCTCTTATCTTTACTTCTCCTGCTGGTACTTTTCTCAGTGTTGATGAGAAGAGCTATGTAAATTAAAAATAGGAGTTTTAAAAGACTTTATTTTTTCTTATCTTCAATTTAAGTTTTTAGAGGGTGGAAATGAGAATAAAAAAAAACAAACAAACAAAAAAAAAGGCTAGAATTCTATATATTTTTTAAATGAATCAATTAGTGCATGTTTTTTCTTTTTTACTTTTGTAGAAAAAGGAAAAAAAAACACCTGATTTTCGTTTTCAAAAGGGATATGAAATTAACGGAATATACATGGATTAATGACGTATAAACATGTATACAGATTGATACAAAAATCAAAATATTTGAATAAGTGAAAACGTTTCAGTATTTCAATGTCTTGTACGTAAACCACTGTGAAACGTAAAAGTCCAGACTTTCCTCAAACCTTTGAAGTCATGCTGATTTTCGTACAAAGGGGAAATTTAACAAGTGGTGCTTAAACTGACTACCAGTGGCACATAATAAGCCGTTAAATCCTTCACATATAGACACCTCCATCACACACTGTAAATAACCTTAAGTTAAATACTGCAATCGGCTTGATGACTAGGCAATACCCTCGGATCCATCCTGTCCTTTATTATCTCCATACAGGTGTGCACAAAATCTGTTTCCCCCCTGCCCCGATAGGGTATGGGGTTATGGTCAGAGTAGGTAGGTTACGGTTGTGCATGGGGGAACGCATTCTGGCAGCGGAGAATGTTACCGTCAGATACTGTCCCCCCTATACAGATCTGCTGTGAGGAAACAGATCACGAGTTTGACACAACAAATCGAGACTCAATGCAAACAGGTATTCTATGTTTTCTGCAATGGAATCAAACAGGGTGTCCAAAAACATTCCAACAACTTGGATTCGACATTCCCGATAATTGACCTGGGATTCTTCGTTTCCGTGACTAATTCTTCACAGAAACATGTGCAGCTATGGAACATCTAGTGAATTAATCGATATCCGTCTCGCATTACAGCGAAATAAAGATTAAAGTCAATTTTTAGATAACGAGAGTTGTTTCACGAACCTGCTCCTCCCTATCATGCTTGAAAAGCCGCTGAAACGATGGCGCCCCTCATCTACGTCATCACACTGCGCCAAGGAGTAGATTTGATCGGATAAATAAAATAAATTGTCTAGCAAATCAGTCCACTGTCGGCCATATTTAGAACGCTCTAGAGAGGCTATTTCCGGTCATGCCAGTGCATATCCTATCTACTTGAATGGAGAAAGACAAAAATCTCCAAAACAGTTGGTCAAGATTACGATTAAAGAACATATTTAAAACAGCAGTAAAGTTTGACGATGCTGATATCATAATTTGGGCTTCTTTACATCATATTTCGCTAAAATACGTAATTATCACGGATTGTAAAGCTAATGCGCATTCGTTTTACCGACTTGATTGACAGGCGACGTATGTATCTAAAAGGTGATTGGCTCTTTTACCTGTAAGGCGGGACTTCCGCCGTTGTGGCGCACAGAGCTTCTTGGTTGAGCGTTCCCATTTCTCCCCTTCATTGTAATAGAATTGACCCGTCTCTGCTAAATGGTTTCTGCTAATTCCTGACAGAAATAGATTTTAATGATTTAGAATGCAAAACTAACCACCAAATATTGCTACAAAACATCAAAATAACATTTGACTTCACAATACTAATCCACAAAGGTTATAAAGCATGTTGCTTTTATTAAAAAGTGCATTTTATTGACATAATGCAAATATTTACATTTATCTGCATTTATTTTGTGCTTTCAGGCTGAAACAAAGCCTTTTGAATTTATAATGACCTATTCCCAAACTTTATATCAACAAAACCAACAAACAGTTCTCACAGTTTTCAGAGCAGCAACATGTGTAACAGAAAGATTGAAGCAGCGGAAACAACAGAAATAACAAAAGAGCGCATGTACACTTGTGCACTTAAACATGGGGAAAATGAATAGAGAAGATTACATGATAAACTGTTTGCTGACATAATTATTGATAACCTGAAGGAACGATTGTGGCACATAAATAGATTTGCATTGTTCCACTAGTTCCAGTCAATCATGTATACAAATCATACAAAAACAGAGAAACATGATGCAAAGGTAAACATCTGATGTACTCATCCACTGTAACTTATGCTGATAAACACTATCTTCCATTTCTGCATTCCAGATTTACTTTTATTTTGATCTGGTCTGGTCAAATATTTCAATAATGGAATTAGAATCAGAGAGATAAATATTCTCTATAAATAAAATAGAGCTATATATACAAAACTGTATCTCATAAATCTCTGCAATTACAATTTACATACAACAAAACAAAGAAAGTAAGTAACATGATTTATGATGCATTATTAGCAGTATGTAAACTTCAGAATAAAGAGGTGATCACTTTTATACTGTTCTCCACACATCTCCAACTGTCTAAATATATCTCCAGATTTAGTCAAACTTAATATCTTCCAATTTAGAAATATTGCAGTCCATTAGTCAAGATCAGGTTGTCCTTCCAGAAACAATCAATTTAAAGTTTTAGATTTTCCATCACACGTAACAGGACCATTTTAGCTGAGAACGCAATATGTTATACCATACGAAGGAAGATTCAAACTATAACAAGGAAACAAGTAAAAAACAAAACCGATTAGACCTAACAAACTGACTGGCTGAGGTGTTTTGTTCGACAAAACGATTATAAACACAAATAAAATATAAGTTCTACGTCACTTAAAATATATTCCATATATACAGAATACAGAATATAACAATTAATGAGGTTTTCAGGAGTTTTCAACACATGTGCATGAAACTCCACATGATTCCTCTAATTATCAGCTGACAGAGCTCTTGTTTCCTGGTGTACTGCAACATCCTTCCCTTGATATTCTCTAGATGGCATTCACTTGGCATCATGAATTTTCATCCTGTGTCCGACGGAGGCTGTGCCGTTTGAAGGAATCTCTGTTACAAACACAAAAGGGAATAGGACTTTATTGCAGCTCCATAAAGTGTTCTGCACTGTACAATATGATTGTCTGATTTGTGCTCACATTGGCTATGGTCACACTTCACAGTTAGTGTTTAGAATTGAAGACCATATTTACTAACCGACGTGACTCAAATTGAATGCTAGTATGAACAAATAACTTTGAGTAATACTTGTATCCACTAGTGCTGCAACAACTATTTTTATAATAAAACTAATTTCATTATCGATTAGTTGGTTATGTGTGACATTCATGGAGAAACTCACTTTGCAGTAGTGAAAAATGCATTTTCATGATAAAATTCATTTGAGACTAGATGAAGCAGAAAAAACATGACCCAAGTTGTCCAGCGCATGGCAGCACTATGTTAAACACTTAAAAGATCATCAGCATAGGTCAGTTGCCGTTAATGTGCTCACACTTTTGTGAGATGCTCGTTTTAGTGGCTGTTATTCATATCAATGACAGAAATTATTCATATAAACAACAAAAATTATCAAAGTGTGTAAATACTGTATAATATTACTGCATTAGAAATTGAAGAATTGAACAAATAGACTCAAACAGCATTTATGCAGGGGTTTGGTGAAATAGAATATAACAAGGCATTATTTTGTACATTTTTAAAAAGCAAAGATTTGTCAAATTATAAGATAAAATATACTGTAAATTGGACATACTATAGACTATATACAGTGTTTAGCACCTGAAGTCTTCAATGAACACTTCATAATAATTATATATGTCATGCCATTTATATAAACATTTATATTGTAAAAATGTTATGAACACAAAATATTGCATAGAACCATTTGTTTTTTAATAAATACATTTTAATTAATAAAGTACAGGAAATAAAATGTCACTTTTTTATGCAATTAATCTATTATCAAAATAATCATTAGTTGCAGGCCTAACAGTAACCGATAACAATCAGATTTGGAATTGCTCTGAAGATTTAAATGTATTTGATTTTATTCTCCCAATTTGGAATGCCCAATTCCCACTACTTAGTAGGTCCTCGTGGTGGCGTGGGTACTCGCCTCAATCCGGGTGGTGGAGGACAAGTCTCAGTTGCCTCCACTTCTGAGACAGTCAATCCACACATCTTATCACGTGGCTCGATGTGCATGACACCGCAGAGTTTCAGCATGTGGAGGCTCATGCAACTCTCCGCGATCCACGCACAATTTACCACGCGCCCCATTGAGTGAGAGAACCCCTAATCGCAACCACAAGGAGGTTACCCCATGTGACTCTACACTCCCTAGCAACCAGGCCAATTTGGTTGCTTGGGAGACCTGGCTGGAGTCACTCAGCATGCCCTGGATTCGAACTTGCGACTCCAGGGGGTGGTAGTCAACGTCAAGACTCGCTGAGCTGCCCAGGCCCCCCAAGGATTTAATTTTAATTCTAAACTATTTTGGTCAACACCAGTTGCTTTCATACTTTCAATATCCAGCCATAAACTTTCTTCCAGTTAGTGTTTTTCCTTTCTTTTCCACCCAAACTCAATACTCTTGCTTCCTGCCATTTTTCATAACTTACCTGAGAGACATTGTCAGCCCTAACATTAGTGATTGACAGCAAATAATATCCGTGTGCACCTACATATGTAACATTTACCAGACATACAGTATGTCAATGATGTTGACTGCGGTTCCGTTCCTACAGCACATATCAACCAAATTTACTCTCAAACTTCGGTTGTGATTCTTGAAGATGCTGAAGAGAGTCACTTAAATTCTAAAAGGCAGTTGTCAATCTCTTTCATAACCAAACTGTGTATAATCAGAATCGTAATTAACACTCCAAACAGGAATGACAAGAACTGTTTCTGCTGTTGTGTGAATGTAGCCATTGAAAAACAAAGCTATTTGGAAATACTCCTGAAAAGCATTCAAGAGCATTTTCCATAATTTACTGATTGTCGAGTCAAAGGACTTCAGCTCATTGTTGTACCTGTTTTCCATGCGAGGTTTGATGATGGGTTTGTAGAGCTCTGGGATCTTTCTCTCCAGCATGGGCCTCAGGTTCTCTCTCAGTTTGTTGTAGTTTTTCTTCATCTCATGCTGGTACTCTTTCTGATCAGGAGTGATGAGTTGCTTGTTCTTCTCAACGGCCTCTCCACACCTGTCGGTATGCAATCACAATCAGATTAGCCACACAAGAAGCTCAGCAAAGAACTAAATTGTGAATAATTAGTGCAATTAGCTGAATTTGGACAGAAATAGTCAAATTAATTTGGTAAAAGAGACGCACTTTCGTCCAAAGCGCTCTCAAAAGGGAACATTAAAATAACAATTTATGTTGATGGAGCATAGTTTTAATAGATGTAAATGGTTGACCTTTACTGTTGCAATAACAAGCTCATACAAGTAAAAAAATGCCTATAAATAATATAGCATGCTTTGAAAGTATATCTTATAAACAGTCTGGTTAGAGCATTAAGAGATTATAACGTCTTGGCGTAAATGTTGAAAACTTGGCTGGAGAAGAACTGTGTCAGATTGGATGGATTACGGAGAAAAATAAACATTTGATAAATTACAGTAAATATTTGTCTGCATGCTGGCAGCAATCAAGGATTGAAATTTGACATAAACCACTCCAACTGTAAAAAGCACTATGTAATATTTCCATGTAAATTGCATATGTCATGGGACCAAAAAAAATAAATAAAAAATCACTATTCAGGATCTTGGTCAGTCTTGGTTTATGCACTATAATCATTATGCAAAACAACTGCAGCTAGGTGACAATAAGACAGGGTTTTCCTGTGTCTATATTGGTGGAAAACCAATTATTTCAGCAAACATTATTATTATTATTTTTTTAAACAAAACCAGTAACTATAAAATAAATACACTTTCAATTTCCATTGATCCTATGATGAAAGACTTGCTTCACTGTATCAAAAGTGACCCCCAACACTACACATTTCAGATATCTCCCTAATCAAACACATCTGATTCAACTCATCAGCTCATTAGTGGAGACTCCAAGACCTGAATTAGGTGTGTCAGAAAAGGGAGATGTGGAGTGTTGGAGGGCCTCTAGGAACAAGGTTGGGAACCACTGTTTTAGAGGAATAGTTCAACCAAAAATGAAATTTATGTCATAATTTCCTCACCTTCATGAGGTTCCAAACTCATATGACATTCTTTCTTCTGCAGAACACAGAGAAATTAAGGAATATCCCTGTCCGCCTTTTCAACATAATATAGGCAGTGCGAGCTTCAAATATGTTGCAAAAATGTCATAAAAGTAATCCGTTACTCATGCTTTTCAGCAGTGTTAGGTAAGTTACTTAAGAATAGTAATCCACAACAAATAACTAATTATTTATCTAAACTTTTAATCACATTACTAATTACTTTCATTTTAGGTTACTTTCTAAAACACTTTTCCACTCAATAAATTCAAAATAATGTCTATGTTTCTTTCTTGTTCATTGTTAACACAAGTAATACACTCAGCACCTCACATTTCTCCTTCACAATGACTCGTTACGGGGCCATAACTAATTTATTTGACATAAATAATATAATAGAAATAAGCATAACCCTATAATGTACTTAAAAGTAATTAAAATAATTGAGTCAGTTACTATAATCTGATTACAAGAGTTTAAAATTTATTGCATTACAGTACTTTTAGACTAAAAAGTAATTTGATTACATTAACTAATTACTTTGTAAGTGGATTACACCCAATACTGCTTGTGCGTCAAACTCCAAAGTCTTCTGAAGACATATGAAACAACCTGAAATTTAGTTAATTTTTCTGTGAAAATCTTGACTTCCGTCGTGCATAAATAAGTGCATGAGGGAAACTCATACAAAAAGTTGCAAGATCTCAAGTGAACACGCGAGTCAATGTGAACAAGCTTCTCTTATACCCCCATGAACGCGCATTATATTTTCTTTGAAAATTACATTGTTTCTAACCAAAACCTATTGTATGCTTTCGGAAGACCTGGAATATAATGCATGATTCGCATTAACTAATTTTATGACATTTCTGTGACCTTTTTTCAGCTTGAAATGTAATCAATATCCACTTACATAATGAAAATAATACAGGTCATACAGGTTTAGATTGACATGAGGGTCAGCAAATTATGAAAGAATTGTCATTTTTCTGTGAACTATCCCTTCAATGTTGCTTTCTGATTGAAATGGCAACTCACCGCAGAATGAACTCTTTGAAACACAAACGCAGTTTGTTGTGATGACGGAAGAGCTTGGGGTCTGCTGGGATTTCATTCAAGAAGACCTGGGCCACCTCTAATGGACCCTGCAGAGACAGAGAGTGAGACAATGTAAGAAAAGGGCCTCCCTCTCTCCCACAGTCCAAGGGGAAAAAATTTATTCTTCAAGCATTGGAGGCCACAAGGTAAAGTCAACACATAAGGGAAAGATCATGAATGAGTCTTTGTGTGAGTGATGTCACTGTGGAGCCAAGAGTAGAGGCATTGCTTCGCTCTTTGTGTGTTGTTTTTCCAAAGGGCATTTATCACATAACCACTGCCATATCCACAGGATTTGGATATGTTTAAAACTTGATTAGTGTTGTAAATGGTCATTCTATATCCTGCATCAATATAAATCCCTTTAGATTTACTAAATCCCTGAAATTTACATTACTTTCCTATATCGTCCTTATATTACCCAAAGTATTGTAAAACCACACCGGAGATCTTTAGTAGAATGGGCATGGAAGGAGACTGGGTGACTGGATAAGTGATCGAGTGAGAGTGTGTTTGTGTACATAATGTGTTCGACCTGATTGACAGTAGCTGTGACGGATCCCTGTAGAACCATCTGAAGCATCACAGCATCTGGCTTCTCTCTGTGCGTGGCTTCAGCAAGCTCTCGAGTTTTTTTCTGCATGTCTTCAATAGCCACCTCGATGGGCGTGAGGTCAAACTGAAGACATGAAAAGAGTTGGAGATACTGTAGGTTGAGTGGGCATTCATTTTGCACACTGGTTCTCAACTGGTTTAGCTTCAAGACCCAGATTTTAAAATGAACATCAAATGAATATCCAACACAGTACCAACATTTGGTTACAAAAGTAACAACAAATGTCCTTAAAATTTCAAATCAAATATTGAAATATGCAAAATGATTAACAGCATACTGTACACAGAAAAAAAAAATTGCTTTATGTGTTATCACCTAAATTTACAGTTTTTATTCTAGTCAAAAATATAATTTTATTATTTGTGTCTGAATCAAGCACACCACAAAGATTTTTAGAAGAATATCTAAGCTCTCTACGTCTAATGCAATTGACTTGTGACCAGATCTTAAAGGCCGCGTAAATGTAATCCATATTACTTCAGTGCTTAAATCCATACCTTCTGAAGCGATATGAAAGGTGTTGTGAGAAACAGATCAATATTTTATGTCCTTTTTTACCATTAATCTCCACGTTCACTTTCAGAATGTGAAAGTGGAGATTTACAGCAAGAATAACTTAAATAATAATCTGTTTCTCAGCCACACTTATCGTATCGCTTCTAAAGATATGGATTAAACCACTGGAGGCTTTTAGATTACATTTATGTTCTAAAAATCTTTGTTTGTGTTCTGCAGAAGAAAGAAAGTCATACACATCTGGGATGGCATGAGGGTGAGTAAATGATGAGAGAATTTTCAGAACCATTTAATGTAATATTTTCTTTTACCTTGTTGTAACATTTAAAGGATGGGAAAGGAGGTGGCGGGAACCGGCTGAACACTCAACATAAAGTTTAATGAGAAACTCAAAATTAAAACATTCATAAAAACATGAATACAGACAAACACAATGTGGCCGTGGGTCTCTGGGGGTCTCTCTCTCTCTCTCTCACAATGATGTCTCCCACCCCCCTTTATCTTGCTCTCCTGCTGATCAGCCACACTCTCTTCCTCATCACACTCCTCCCCTGCCCGAGTCAGCCATGGGCGCCACCGGACTGACCTACTCCCCTGGACTAACATTTTTGTTCTGGAGTGTTCATTAAATTAGAATTATTCTTATAGCATTCATCCCTGCAATTCTTGACCTAGAAGAACTAGGCTAGTCGAAGACCGTTGATGATCGGTTGGAAATAATCGTGGGTATGGTTTCCACATGGCGATCTTTATTTAGTTATTTTCCTGAACTAACCAAATTTAAAGGAATAATTCTCCAAAAAATGAAAATGCTCTCATTATTTACTCACCCTCATGCCACCCCAGATGTGTATGACTTTCTTTCTTCTTTAGAACACAAATGAAGATTTTTGAAGAATATTTCATCTCTATTGGTCCATACAATACAAGTGAATGATGACCATAAAGGCAGCTTAACATTAATAACCATACGACTCCAGTGATTAAATTAATGTCGACTCAGACTCACCAAAAAAAACAGAAGAAGACCAACTCTAGCAAACGCGCATAGGAGGGCTGGTCAGTGGAGATTTATAATACAAATGATGTTAATACTGCTCTGTTTCTCACTAACACCAATCACATCCCTTCTGAAGATATGGATTTAACCACTAGAGTCGTATGGATTACTTTTATGCTGCCTTTATTGGCTTTTTGGAGCTTCAAATTTCATGTCACCATTCACTTGCATTTTTAGGGTCCTACAGAGAGGAGACATTCTTCTAAAAATCTTCGTTTGTGTTCAGCAGAAGAAAAAGGTCATACACATATAGGATAGCATGAAGGTGAGTAAATGATGTGGACATTTTTTGGGGGGTAAATCGTTACTTTAAAACGACACTGCACATTGTATAAGTGCAGGCTTTGTTCACCCAGGGTGCTTTACTTAGTTCAAGAGAAAAAAAAACTCTGCTTCTTCCACTGTATAAATAAGAATTCACAGTGATAGTCCCTTTGGAGCAACCTATGGTTAAATGCCTTGCTCAAGCTGACAGCTCATGGATTGCCCCTTGATCCAAGGGTTCAAACCTACAACCTTTCCATTCCCAGCCCAGATCTTCCATCGCTACAGATGGAGCTGGTGAGGGGGGATATTTTCCTGGACTTGGATTGTCATTACCTCCTCCTTCTGAATGACGTTGATTCGTGTCTTGATGTAGGGGAAGGCGTGCATCGTGGTAAGGATGGTTTTCCGCTTGTATTGCTCATTGAGTTCACCCCGAGGTCGCCCACTCTTTGTGAAAGGCGTAGTGTACATGAAGCGACGAAGGTTGAAGTTCTTCTCAAAGTTGGTAAGACGGTCCTTCATCTCATAGTCATCAAAGAAAGGCTCCACAAAGGTGATCTGTATGTATGCCTGATTTGGAATATGAAAATGTCATTGGCACTTAAAGGAAATATAGATCACTGAGGGTAACGTTAACTGAATGAGGCAACTGAGATTTGAGTGTAGAGGCACTTGACAGCCTTTCAAGCTAATAAGAGTTTGCCACACAAGTCACAATGAAGAAAGCTTTTGATTGTAATCATGTTTACATTTGCACAACAGTTGATGAGAAGTACCTTGTTGGGATTCAGCTTGTTTCGGTCTACTGGTGTGGAATCTTTAATCATTTCCAAAAATTCATCCCCAAAACACTGACTGTAGAAATTCTGAACAATTAGAAGACAAAGAGTTATGCACAGTTCAGCATCAGATAAATTATTTGTACTATTTGACATTCAATGAAATTGTACAAGTCGAATTTCAGACCAAATTTCAAACTAATACAGCGCAATCTGAAAACTTGATCAAAATCTCCTTTATGAAACAGATAGTACAGACTCTAAATTCTTATTGGATGAGCCTTATTTGAAGCCATTTTAAAAGGACTATAAACACACACCTGTGAGCAAACATTCTATATTAATGCGGCAAGATAAAACATTGTTTGGCAACCACAAACAGACTAGCAAACAACATTAATTGGCAGAGCAATTGTTTGTTCCGATAATTAGTAATAATAACTGTAGCTGTAATGGCTAAGAACTACCACATTCCAAAGGTAAACTCACTGCTCGTGATAAAATAATGCATAACCATACATAATGCATTTAAAAAAAATGTGTGCATCAAGTTCATCTGTATCACTAATGCAGTTATGAACTTCACAGGGTTCCAGAGAAATTTCACCTCGAGCCGGTGGGATATCTCAGGTAAATGGGTGATTCCTGGCTCTTTGTAGATAAATTCTTGCTCATCCAAGTCTCCAAATTTAGACCCATAAAATCCCACACGGAAGTAAGTTCCAAACATCCTCTTGTGACCCTGAAGAAAGTAAATAAACATCTGGTTTAAATATGAATACAGATCATCATATGGCCTTAGACAACTCCTTCCTGTCGGCAGAGTCATGTAGGAGGGTTTGTCGTTTGTATGCTTTACCTTTTGAATGATGTTATCAAAAGCCCTTTGGAGCTTGTCATGTGTGGAAGAGAGCTTCCGGAAATCCCTATGGGCCTCCAGTACAGGAACAATTATCTTGTACACCTCGTTTACGGCCTCATACAAACCACCCTGTCAGTGCACAATGGTAAGAAACAAAGTATAACAAGTTGTATTCTATTAAAATAAAATGGAAAAATACAGCATTAGCAATATTTCATTATAGAAGGGCTGGGTGGTACAAATTCACAATGATTTTGCTGGTGAAAAAAAAAAAGAGCAATATTCTGAGTATTTTAAAGATTTTAATGCACTTTTCACTTGACTATTAAAGGAATATTTCACCCAAAAAGTAAAATTCTCTCATCATGTACTCACTTTCATGTCATCCCAGGTGAGTATGACTTTCTTCTGCTCAACACAAACTAAGATTTTTAAAAGAATATTTCAGCTCTGTTGGTCCATACAATGCAAGAGAATGTAACCCGACCTTTGAAGCTCCACAAATCACATAAAGGCAACATAAAAGTAATCTAGTGGTTTAATATATGTCTTCTGAAGCAATGTAATAACTCTGGGAGAGTAACATCAATATTTCAATCCTTTTTTTATTTTCTAATATAAATCTCCACTTTCACTTTTACTTTCAGAATATGAATGTGTGAGAAAGTAGAAAGTGGTGTTTTTCACCCACACCTATCATATCACTTCTGAAGACACAACGTTTAACCACTGGAGTCTTATTGATTACTTTTATGCCGCCTTTATGTGATTTATGGAGTTTCTGGGTCTGGTCTGGTCACCATTCACTTGTATTGTATGGACCTACACAGCTGAAATGTTCTTCTAAAACCTTCACTTGTGTTCAGCAGAAGATGGCATGAGGGTGAGTGAATAATGAGAGCGTTAAGCCTGAGATGTTTAAATACCATCTCTGATTTAAACTTTAGAAGCAAAACCAGCAATGGTAAGTTTAATTCCTTTCTGTGAATCGGTACAAACGGTTATTGATTACTCAATTCATACAGTAATTCTGATTCAACGATTTGTTGGCTTCATCAACCAGAAATATTAAATGAAAGTCTCTCATGGCATTCATGCATTAAAATGTATAGTAAATATATGTTATAAGTTAATACTGTTTATTACAGTGTATTGTTATATTAGTACATATACTATAAATTAAAATGATTTAATATCATTCTTCCTTTCGTTCATTTTGAGAGAAAATTGAGGAAAACATGCTTTGATTATTTTTAACTAGATTTTACAGAATCTATCTTGCAATAATGGCTGTGTGATTTCTCTGAATAAAAAGAACACCCTTTCAGAGCAAATACAAATGTTTTGAGAGATATACTGAATATAGCCCAAAGGCTTAAAAGTATTGAGCTATAATTTTTTATCTATTTCACATATAACACATCACATTAAAGAAATGGAGGAGCATTTATAAAGAAAGGCTACTCATTTATGTCTCACATTGCTGAAAAGCTCAGCAGCTTGCTCCAGAAGCCCAACCAGGCCATTTTCCGTGAAGTATCGTCCCGAGCAAACCCCATCCTCATCTGGAGACAAGATGTCATCGGAGACTGCAGACTCCTCCAGCACATTAGTAGAGATGTTCTGGTGGGGGAAGACAATCATTTACCACAGCCGGACATGGTTCTCATTTTTACTGAGCTGTGTGTGCAGGGTTCGAAGAGCAGCAGTGACATAATTCACGCCTACTGTTTTTTTTTTTAGCAGAGGGAGCTGATTCAAGCATTTCCCACTCGCAATAACTCACTTGAAAGGTGACGCTGCCCACAGGCAAGTATTTGTGATCCTCAAGCATGCTGAGATATTCAGCCACCAGGGCCGCGGCATGGACCAGACACATGGCTGACTCTGTAAAGCACTTTCTGCCATTGTGTTTCTCTGCCATGTTCTGCAGCCAGGTTAGACGCAGGTCTGGAGAGGTCTGGTAACCCTTTGCAATCCTAGAGCCG